>NW_027182443.1:1507698-1809238 GCF_040938575.1 Ambystoma mexicanum
ACCTTCCTACAGCATGCGATGTGATATCTCAATGCTTCTAATACCAAACCCGAGACCAGTCCTATAACATGAGATTGGATATCCAACTCCTTCCCCTTCCAAACCTGAGACTCTTCCTATAGCATGAGATGTGATATCCACCTTCTTCCCATTCCAATCCTGAGACCCTTCCTATAACATGAGATGTGATGTCTCAATGCTTCTAATACCAAACCTGAGATCTTTCCTATAACATGAGATGTGATATCCAACTCCTTCACATTCCAATCCTGAGACCCTTCCTATAGCATGAGATGTGATATCTCAATGCTTATACCAAACCTGAGACCCTTCCTATAGCTTGAGATGTGATATCCAACTCTTTCCCATTCCAATCCTGAGACCCTTCCTATAGCATGAGATGTGATATCTCAAGGCCTCTAATACCAAACCTGAGATCCTTCCTCTGACATGAAATGTGATATCCAACTCCTTCCCCTTCCAAACCTGAGAGCCTTCCTATAACATGAAATGTGATATCCAATTCCTTCCCATTCCAACCTGAGACCCTTCCTATAGCATGAGATGGGATATCCAACTCCTTCCAAATCCAATACTGATACCCTTCCGATAGCATGAGATGTGATATCCCAATGCTTCTACCAAACCTGAGACCCATACTATGGCATGAGATGTGATATCAAACTTCTTCCCATTCCAATCCTGAAACCCTACCTATAGCTTGAGATGTGATATCCAACTCCTTCCCATTCCAATTCTGAGACCCTTCCTATACCATGAGACTTGATATCTCAATGCTTCTAATACCAAACCTGAGACCCGTCCTATAACATGAGATGTGATATCCAAATCCTTCCCCTTCCAAACCTTAGACCCTTCCTTTATCATGAGATGTGATATCCAATTCCTTCCCATTCCAATCCTGAGACCCTTCCGATATCATGAGATTTGTTATATCAATGCTTCTAATATCAAACTTGAGACCCTCCCTATAACATGAGATGTGACATCCAAGTCCTCCCCATTCCAATCCTGAGACCCTTCCTATAGCATGAGATGTGATATCTCAATGCTTCTAATACCAAACCTGAGACCCTTCCTATAACATGATTTGGGATATCCAACTCCTTCCCATTCCAATCCTGAGACCCTTCCGATAGCAGAGATGTGATATCTCAATGCTTATACCAAACCTGAGACCCTTCCTATGGCCTGAGATGTCATATGCAACTCCTTCCCATTCCAATCCTGAGACCCTTCCTATAGCATTAGATGTGATATCTCAATGCTTATACCAAATCTGAGACCCTTCCTATAGCATGAGATGTGATATCCAACTTCTTCCCATTCCAATCCTGAGACCCTTCCTATAGCATGAGATGTGATGTCTCTATTCTTCTAATACCAAACCTGAGATCCTTCCTATAACATGAGATGTGATATCCAACTCCTTCCCATTCCAATCCTGAGACCCTTATGATAGCATGAGATGTGATATCTCAATGCCTCTAATACCAAACCTGAGATACTTCCGATAGCATGAGATGTGATATCTCAATGCTTCTAATACCAAACCTGAGATCCTTCCTGTAACATGAGATGTGATTTCAAAATCCTTCCCCTTCCAAACCTGAGACCCTCCCTTTAGCATGAGATGTGATATCAAACTCCTTCCCATTCCAATCCTGAGACCCATCTGATAGCATGAGATGTGATATTTCAATGCCTCTAATACCAAACCTGAGATCCTACCTCTAACATGAATTGTGATATCCATCTCCTTCCCTTTCCAAACCTGAGACCCTGCCTATAGCATGAGATGTGATATCCAAGTCCTTTCCATTCCAATCCTGAGACCCTTCCTATAGCATGTGATGTGATATCTCAATTCTTATACCAAACCTGAGACCCTTCTTATGGCATGAGATGTCATATACAACTCCTTCCCATTCCAATCCTGAGACCCTTCCTATAGCATGAGATATGATATCTCAATGCTTATACCAAACCTGAGACCCTTCCTATAGCATGAGATGTGATATCCAACTTCTTCCCATTCCAATCCTGAGACCCTTCCTATAACATGAGATGTGATGTCGCAATGCTTCTAATACCAAACCTGAGATCTTTCCTATAACATGAGATGTGATATCCAACTCCTTCCCATTCCAATCCTGAGACCCTTCCTATAGCATGAGATGTGATATCACAATGCTTATAGCAAACCTGAGACCGTTCCTATAGCTTGAGATGTGATATCCAACTCCTTCCCATTCCAATCCTGAGACCCTTCCTATAGCATGAGATGTGATATCTCAAGGCCTCTAATACCAAACCTGAGATCGTTCCTCTAACATGAAATGTGATATCCAACTCCTTCCCCTTCCAAACCTGAGAGCCTTCCTATAACATGAGATGTGATATCCAACTCCTTCCCATTCCAATCCTGAGACCCTTATGATAGCATGAGATGTGATATCTCAATGCCTCTAATACCAAACCTGAGATACTTCCGATAGCATGAGATGTGATATCTCAATGCTTCTAATACCAAACCTGAGATCCTTCCTATAACATGAGATGTGATTTCCAAATCCTTCCCCTTCCAAACCTGAGACCCTCCCTTTAGCATGAGATGTGATATCCAACTCCTTCCCATTCCAATCCTGAGACCCTTCTGATAGCATGAGATGTGATATTTCAATGCCTCTAATACCAAACCTGAGATCCTACCTCTAACATGAAATGTGATATCCATCTCCTTCCCTTTCCAAACCTGAGACCCTGCCTATAGCATGAGATGTGATATCCAAGTCCTTTCCATTCCAATCCTGAGACCCTTCCTATAGCATGTGATGTGATATCTCAATGCTTATACCAAACCTGAGACCCTTCCTATGGCATGAGATGTCATATACAACTCCTTCCCATTCCAAACCTGAGGCCCTTCCTATAGCATGAGATGTGATATCTCAATGCTTATACCAAACCTGAGACCCTTACTATAGCATGAGATGTGATATCCAACTCCTTCCCATTCCAATCCTGAGACCCTTCCTATAGCATGAGATGTGATATCACAATGCTTATACCAAACCTGAGACCGTTCCTATAGCTTGAGATGTGATATCCAACTCCTTCCCATTCCAATCCTGAGACCCTTCCTATAGCATGAGATGTGATATCTCAAGGCCTCTAATACCAAACCTGAGATCGTTCCTCTAACATGAAATGTGATATCCAACTCCTTCCCCTTCCAAACCTGAGAGCCTTCCTATAGCATGAGATATGATAGCCAAGTCCTTCCAATTCCAATCCTGAGACCCTTCCTATAACATGAAATGTGATATCCAACTCCTTCCCATTCCAACCTGAGACCCTTCCTATAGCATGAGATGGGATATCTCAATGCTTCTAATACCAAACCTGAGACTCTTCCTATAACATGAGATGGGATATCCAACTCATTCCCATTCCAATCCTGAGACCCTTCCGATAGCAGAGATGTGATATCTCAATGCTTATACCAAACCTGAGACCCTTCCTATGGCCTGAGATGTCATATACAACTCCTTCCCATTCCAATCCTGAGACCCTTCCTATAGCATGAGATGTGATATCTCAATGCTTATACCAAATCTGAGACCCTTCCTATAGCATGAGATGTGATATCCAACTCCTTCCCATTCCAATCCTGAGACCCTTCCTATAGCATGAGATGTGATGTCTCAATGCTTCTAATACCAAACCTGAGATCCTTCCTATAACATGAGATGTGATATCCAACTCCTTCCCATTCCAATCCTGAGACCCTTATGATAGCATGAGATGAGATATCTCAATGCCTCTAATACCAAACCTGAGATACTTCCGATAGCATGAGATGTGATATCTCAATGCTTCTAATACCAAACCTGAGATCCATCCTATAACATGAGATGTGATTTCCAAATCCTTCCGCTTCCAAACCTGAGACCCTCCCTTTAGCATGAGATGTGATATCCAACTCCTTCCCATTCCAATCCTGAAACCCTTCTGATAGCATGAGATGTGATATCTCAATGCCTCTAATTCCAAACCTTAGATCCTACCTCTAACATGAAATGTGATATCCATCTCCTTCCCATTCCAATCCCGAGACCCTTCCTATAGCATGAGATGTGATATCTCAATGCTTATACCAAACCTGAGACCCTTCCTATAGCATGAGATGTGATATCCAACTCCTTCCCATTCCAATCCTGAGACTCTTCCTATAGCATGAGATGTGATATCTCAATGCCTCTAATACCAAACCTGAGATCCTTCCTCTAACGTGAAATGTGATATCCAACTCCTTCCCTTTCCAATCCTGAGAGCCTACCTATAGCATGAGATGTGATATCCAAGTCCTTCCCATTCCAATCCTTAGACCCTTCCTACAGCATGCAATATGATATCTCAATGATTCTAATAACAAACCTGAGACCCGTCCTATAACATGAGATGGGATATCCAACTCCTTCCCATTCCAATCCTGAGACACTTCCGATAGCAGAGATGTGATATCTCAATGCTTATACCAAACCTGAGACCCTTCCTATAACATGAGATGTGATATCCAACTCCTTCCCGGTCCAAACCTGAGACCCTTCCTATAGCATATGTGATATCCAACTCCTTCCCATTCCAAACATGAGACCCTTCCTATAGCAAGAGTGTAATATCCAACTCCTTCCCATTCCAATTCTGAGACCATTCCTATAGCATGAGATGTGATATCTCAATGCTTCTAATACCAAACCTGAGATCCTTCCAATGAACATGAGATGTGATATCCAATTCCTCCCCATTCCAAACCTGAGAACCTTCCCACAGCATGCGATGTGATATCTCAATGTTTCTAATACCAAACCCGAGACCAGTCCTATAACATGAGATTGGATATCCAACTCCTTCCCCTTCCAGACCTGAGACTCTTCCTATAGCATGAGATGTGATATCCACCTTCTTCCCATTCCAATCCTGAGACCCTTCCTATAACATGAGATGTGATGTCTCAATGCTTCTAATACCAAACCTGAGATCTTTCCTATAACATGAGATGTGATATCCAACTCCTTCACATTCCAATCCTGAGACAAATCATATAGCATGAGATGTGATATCTCAATGCTTATACCAAACCTGAGACCCTTCCTATAGCTTGAGATGTGATATCCAACTCTTTCCCATTCCAATCCTGAGACCCTTCCTATAGCATGAGATGTGATATCTCAAGGCCTCTAATACCAAACCTGAGATCCTTCCTCTGACATGAAATGTGATATCCAACTCCTTCCCCTTCCAAACCTGAGAGCCTTCCTATAACATGAAATGTGATATCCAATTCCTTCCCATTCCAACCTGAGACCCTTCCTATAGCATGAGATGGGATATCCAACTCCTTCCAAATCCAATACTGATACCCTTCCGATAGCATGAGATGTGATATCCCAATGTTTCTACCAAACCTGAGACCCATACTATGCATGAGATGTGATATCAAACTTCTTCCCATTCCAATCCTGAGACCCTACCTATAGCTTGAGATGTGATATCCAACTCCTTCCCATTCCAATTCTGAGACCCTTCCTATACCATGAGACTTGATATCTCAATGCTTCTAATACCAAACCTGAGACCCGTCCTATAACATGAGATGTGATATCCAAATCCTTCCCCTTCCAAACCTTAGACCCTTCCTTTATCATGAGATGTGATATCCAATTCCTTCCCATTCCAATCCTGAGACCCTTCCGATATCATGAGATTTGTTATCTCAATGCTTCTAATATCAAACTTGAGACCCTCCCTATAACATGAGATGTGACATCCAAGTCCTCCCCATTCCAATCCTGAGACCCTTCCTATAGCATGAGATGTGATATCTCAATGCTTCTAATACCAAACCTGAGACCCTTCCTATAACATGATTTGGGATATCCAACTCCTTCCCATTCCAATCCTGAGACCCTTCCGATAGCAGAGATGTGATATCTCAATGCTTATACCAAACCTGAGACCCTTCCTATGGCCTGAGATGTCATATGCAACTCCTTCCCATTCCAATCCTGAGACCCTTCCTATAGCATTAGATGTGATATCTCAATGCTTATACCAAATCTGAGACCCTTCCTATAGCATGAGATGTGATATCCAACTTCTTCCCATTCCAATCCTGAGACCCTTCCTATAGCATGAGATGTGATGTCTCAATTCTTCTAATACCAAACCTGAGATCCTTCCTATAACATGAGATGTGATATCCAACTCCTTCCCATTCCAATCCTGAGACCCTTATGATAGCATGAGATGTGATATCTCAATGCCTCTAATTCCAAACCTGAGATACTTCTGATAGCATGAGATGTGATATCTCAATGCTTCTAATACCAAACCTGAGATCCTTCCTATAACATGAGATGTGATATCCAACTCCTTCCCATTCCAATCCTGAGACCCTTATGATAGCATGAGATGTGATATCTCAATGCCTCTAATTCCAAACCTGAGATACTTCTGATAGCATGAGATGTGATATCTCAATGCTTCTAATACCAAACCTGAGATCCTTCCTATAACATGAGATGTGATTTCCAAATCCTTCCACTTCCAAACCTGAGACCCTCCCTTTAGCATGAGATGTGATATCCAACTCCTTCCCTTTCCAATCCTGAGACCCTTCTGATAGCATGAGATGTGATATTTCAATGCCTCTAATACCAAACCTGAGATCCTACCTCTAACATGAAATGTGATATCCATCTCCTTCCCTTTCCAAACCTGAGACCCTGCCTATAGCATGAAATGTGATATCCAAGTCCTTCCCATTCCAATCCTGAGACCCTTCCTATAGCATGTGATGTGATATCTCAATGCTTATACCAAATCTGAGACCCTTCCTATAGCATGAGATGTGATATCCAACTCCTTCCCATTCCAATCCTGAGACCCTTCCTATAGCATGAGATGTGATGTCTCAATGCTTCTAATACCAAACCTGAGATCCTTCCTATAACATGAGATGTGATATCCAACTCCTTCCCATTCCAATCCTGAGACCCTTATGATAGCATGAGATGTGATATCTCAATGCCTCTAATACCAAACCTGAGATACTTCCGATAGCATGAGATGTGATATCTCAATGCTTCTAATACCAAACCTGAGATCCTTCCTACAACATGAGATGTGATTTCCAAATCCTTCCCCTTCCAAACCTGAGACCCTCCCTTTAGCATGAGATGTGATATCCAACTCCTTCCCATTCCAATCCTGAGACCCATCTGATAGCATGAGATGTGATATTTCAATGCCTCTAATACCAAACCTGAGATCCTACCTCTAACATGAAATGTGATATCCATCTCCTTCCCTTTCCAAACCTGAGACCCTGCCTATAGCATGAGATGTGATATCCAAGTCCTTTCCATTCCAATCCTGAGACCCTTCCTATAGCATGTGATGTGATATCTCAATGCTTATACCAAACCTGAGACCCTTCCTATGGCATGAGATGTCATATACAACTCCTTCCCATTCCAATCCTGAGACCCTTCCTATAGCATGAGATGTGATATCTCAATGCTTATACCAAACCTGAGACCCTTCCTATAGCATGAGATGTGATATCCAACTCCTTCCCATTCCAATCCTGAGACCCTTCCTATAGCATGAGATGTGATATCTCAAGGCCTCTAATACCAAACCTGAGATCGTTCCTCTAACATGAAATGTGATATCCAACTCCTTCCCCTTCCAAACCTGAGAGCCTTCCTATAACATGAGATGTGACATCCAAGTCCTCCCCATTCCAATCCTGAGACCCTTCCTATAGCATGAGATGTGATATCTCAATGCTTCTAATACCAAACCTGAGACCCTTCCTATAACATGATTTGGGATATCCAACTCCTTCCCATTCCAATCCTGAGACCCTTCCGATAGCAGAGATGTGATATCTCAATGCTTATACCAAACCTGAGACCCTTCCTATGGCCTGAGATGTCATATGCAACTCCTTCCCATTCCAATCCTGAGACCCTTCCTATAGCATTAGATGTGATATCTCAATGCTTATACCAAATCTGAGACCCTTCCTATAGCATGAGATGTGATATCCAACTTCTTCCCATTCCAATCCTGAGACCCTTCCTATAGCATGAGATGTGATGTCTCAATTCTTCTAATACCAAACCTGAGATCCTTCCTATAACATGAGATGTGATATCCAACTCCTTCCCATTCCAATCCTGAGACCCTTATGATAGCATGAGATGTGATATCTCAATGCCTCTAATACCAAACCTGAGATACTTCTGATAGCATGAGATGTGATATCTCAATGCTTCTAATACCAAACCTGAGATCCTTCCTATAACATGAGATGTGATTTCCAAATCCTTCCACTTCCAAACCTGAGACCCTCCCTTTAGCATGAGATGTGATATCCAACTCCTTCCCATTCCAATCCTGAGACCCTTCTGATAGCATGAGATGTGATATTTCAATGCCTCTAATACCAAACCTGAGATCCTACCTCTAACATGAAATGTGATATCCATCTCCTTCCCTTTCCAAACCTGAGACCCTGCCTATAGCATGAGATGTGATATCCAAGTCCTTCCCATTCCAATCCTGAGACCCTTCCTATAGCATGTGATGTGATATCTCAATGCTTATACCAAACCTGAGACCCTTCCTATGGCATGAGATGTCATATACAACTCCTTCCCATTCCAATCCTGAGACCCTTCCTATAGCATGAGATGTGATATCTCAATGCTTATACCAAACCTGAGACCCTTCCTATAGCATGAGATGTGATATCCAACTTCTTCCCATTCCAATCCTGAGACCCTTCCTATAACATGAGATGTGATGTCTCAATGCTTCTAATACCAAACCTGAGACCCTTCCTATAACATGAGATGGGATATCCAACTCCTTCCCATTCCAATCCTGAGACCCTTCCGATAGCAGAGATGTGATATCTCAATGCTTTTACCAAACCTGAGAACCTTCCTATGGCCTGAGATGTCATATACAACTCCTTCCCATTCCAATCCTGAGACCCTTCCTATAGCATGAGATGTGATATCTCAATGCTTATACCAAATCTGAGACCCTTCCTATAGCATGAGATGTGATATCCAACTCCTTCCCATTCCAATCCGTAGACCCTTCCTATAGCATGAGATGTGATGTCTCAATGCTTCTAATACCAAACCTGAGATCCTTCCTATAACATGAGAGGTGATATCCAACTCCTTCCCATTCCAATCCTGAGACCCTTATGATAGCATGAGATGTGATATCTCAATGCCTCTAATACCAAACCTGAGATACTTCCGATAGCATGAGATGTGATATCTCAATGCTTCTAATACCAAACCTGAGATCCTTCCTATAACATGAGATGTGATTTCCAAATCCTTCCCCTTCCAAACCTGAGACCCTCCCTTTAGCATGAGATGTGATATCCAACTCCTTCCCATTCCAATCCTGAGACCCTTCTGATAGCATGAGATGTGATATTTCAATGCCTCAAATACCAAACCTGAGATCCTACCTCTAACATGAAATGTGATATCCATCTCCTTCCCTTTCCAAACCTGAGACCCTGCCTATAGCATGAGATGTGATATCCAAGTCCTTTCCATTCCAATCCTGAGACCCTTCCTATAGCATGTGATGTGATATCTCAATGCTTATACCAAACCTGAGACCCTTCCTATGGCATGAGATGTCATATACAACTCCTTCCCATTCCAAACCTGAGACCCTTCCTATAGCATGAGATGTGATATCTCAATGCTTATACCAAACCTGAGACCCTTCCTATAGCATGAGATGTGATATCCAACTTCTTCCCATTCAAATCCTGAGACCCTTCCTATAACATGAGATGTGATGTCGCAATGCTTCTAATACCAAACCTGAGATCTTTCCTATAACATGAGATGTGATATCCAACTCCTTCCCATTCCAATCCTGAGACCCTTCCTATAGCATGAGATGTGATATCACAATGCTTATACCAAACCTGAGACCGTTCCTATAGCTTGAGATGTGATATCCAACTCCTTCCCATTCCAATCCTGAGACCCTTCCTATAGCATGAGATGTGATATCTCAAGGCCTCTAATACCAAACCTGAGATTGTTCCTCTAACATGAAATGTGATATCCAACTCCTTCCCCTTCCAAACCTGAGAGCCTTCCTATAGCATGAGATATGATAGCTAAGTCCTTCCAATTCCAATCCTGAGACCCTTCCTATAACATGAAATGTGATATCCAACTCCTTCCCATTCCAACCTGAGACCCTTCCTATAG
This sequence comes from Ambystoma mexicanum, assembly GCF_040938575.1. Classification (NCBI taxonomy): domain Eukaryota; kingdom Metazoa; phylum Chordata; class Amphibia; order Caudata; family Ambystomatidae; genus Ambystoma; species Ambystoma mexicanum. Next base: position 1,518,057 of record NW_027182443.1, read on the forward strand.
CATGAGATGGGATATCTCAATGCTTCTAATAACAAACCTGAGACTCTTCCTATAACATGAGATGGGATATCCAACTCCTTCCCATTCCAATCCTGAGACCCTTCCTATAGCATGAGATGTGATATCTCAATGCTTATACCAAATCTGAGAGCCTTCCTATAGCATGAGATGTGATATCCACCTCCTTCCCATTCCAATCCTGAGACCCTTCCTATAGCATGAGATGTGATGTCTCAATGCTTCTAATACCAAACCTGAGATCCTTCCTATAACATGAGATGTGATATCCAACTCCTTCCCATTCCAATCCTGAGACCCTTATGATAGCATGAGATGTGATATCTCAATGCCTCTAATACCAAACCTGAGATACTTCCGATAGCATGAGATGTGATATCTCAATGCTTCTAATACCAAACCTGAGATCCTTCCTATAACATGAGATGTGATTTCCAAATCCTCCCGCTTCCAAACCTGAGACCCTCCCTTTAGCATGAGATGTGATATCCAACTCCTTCCCATTCCAATCCTGAGACCCTTCTGATAGCATGAGATGTGATATCTCAATGCCTCTAATTCCAAACCTGAGATCCTACCTCTAACATGAAATGTGATATCCATCTCCTTCCCTTTCCAAACCTGAGACCCTGCCTATAGCATGAGATGTGATATCCAAGTCCTTCCCATTCCAATCCTGAGACCCTTCCTATAGCATGTGATGTGATATCTCAATGCTTATACCAAACCTGAGACCCTTCCTATGGCATGAGATGTCATATACAACTCCTTCCCATTCCAATCCTGAGACCCTTCCTATAGCATGAGATGTGATATCTCAATGCTTATACCAAACCTGAGACCCTTCCTATAGCATGAGATGCGATATCCAACTTCTTCCCATTCCAATCCTGAGACCCTTCCTATAACATGAGATGTGATGTCTCAATGCTTCTAATACCAAACCTGAGATCTTTCCTATAACATGAGATGTGATATCCAACTCCTTCCCATTCCAATCCTGAGACCCTTCCTATAGCATGAGATGTGATATCACAATGCTTATACCAAACCTGAGACCGTTCCTATAGCTTGAGATGTGATATCCAACTCCTTCCCATTCCAATCCTGAGACCCTTCCTATAGCATGAGATGTGATATCTCAAGGCCTCTAATACCAAACCTGAGATCCTTCCTCTAACATGAAATGTGATATTCAACTCCTTCCCCTTCCAAACCTGAGAGCCTTCCTATAGCATGAGATATGATATCCAAGTCCTTCCCATTCCAATTCTGAGACACTTCCTATATCATGAGATGGGATATCTCAATGCTTCTAATACCAAACCTGAGACCCTTCCTATAACATGAGATGGGAATATCCAACTCCTTCCCATTCCAATCCTGAGACCCTTCCGATAGCAGAGATGTGATATCTCAATGCTTATACCAAACCTGAGATCCTTCCTATAACATGAGATGTGATATCCAACTCCTTCCCATTCCAATCCTGAGACACTTCCTATAGCATGAGATGTGATATCTCACTGCTTATACCAAACCTGAGACCCTTCCTCTAGAATGAGATGTGATATCCAACTCCTTCCCATTCCAATCCTGAGACCCTTCCTATAGCATGAGATGTGATATCTCAATGCTTCTAATTTCAAACTTGAGACCCTCCCTATAGCATGAGATGTGATACCCAAGTCCTTCCCATTCCAATCCTGAGACACTTCCTATAGCATGAGATGTGATATCTCAATGCTTCTAATACCAAACCTGAGACTCTTCCTATAACATGAGATGGGATATCCAACTCCTTCCCATTCCAATCCCGAGACCCTTCCTATAGCATGAGATGTGATATCTCGATGCTTATACCAAATCTGAGACCCTTCCTATAGCATGAGATGTAATATCCAACTCCTTCCCATTCCAATCCTGAGGCCCTTCCAATAGCATGAGATGTAATGTCTCAATGCTTCTAATACCAAACCTGAGATCCTTCCTATAACATGAGATGTGATATCCAACTCCTTCCCATTCCAATCCTGAGACCCTTCCTATAGCATGAGATGTGATGTCTCAATGCTTCTAATACCAAACCTGAGAACCTTCCTACAGCATGCAATGTGATATCTCAATGCTTCTAATACCAAACCTGAGACCAGTCCTATAACATGAGATTGGATATCCAACTCCTTCTCCTTCCAAACCTGAGACCCTTCCTATAGCATGAGATGTGATATCCAACTTCTTCCCATTCCAATCCTGAGACCCTTCCTATAACATGAGATGTGATGTCTCAATGCTTCTAATACCAAACCTGAGATCTTTCCTATAACATGAGATGTAATATCCAACTCCTTCCCATTCCAATCCTGAGACCCTTCCTATAGCATGAGATGTGCTATCTCAATGCTTATACCAAACCTGAGACCCTTCCTAAAGCTTGAGATGTGATATCCAACTCCTTCCCATTCCAATCCTGAGACCCTTCCTATAGCATGATATGTGATATCTCAATGCCTCTAATATCAAACCTGAGATCCTTCCTCTAACATGAAATGTGATATCGAACTCCTTCCCTTTCCAAACCTGAGAGCCTACCTATAGCATGAGATGTGATATCCAAGTCCTTCCCATTCCAATCCTTAGACCCTTCCTACAGCATGCAATATGATATCTCAATGATTCTAATAACAAACCTGAGACCCGTCCTATAACATGAGATGTGATATCCAACTCCTTCCCGTTTCAAACCTGAGACCCTTCCTATAGCATGAGATGTGATATCCAACTTCTTCCCATTCCAATCCTGAGACCCTTCCTATAACATGAGATGTGATGTCTCAATGCTTCTAATACCAAACCTGAGATCTTTCCTATAACATGAGATGTAATATCCAACTCCTTCCCATTCCAATCCTGAGACCCTTCCTATAGCATGAGATGTGCTATCTCAATGCTTATACCAAACCTGAGACCCTTCCTAAAGCTTGAGATGTGATATCCAACTCCTTCCCATTCCAATCCTGAGACCCTTCCTATAGCATGAGATGTGATATCTCAATGCTTCTAATATCAAACTTGAGACCCTCCCTATAGCATGAGATGTGATACCCAAGTCCTTCCCATTCCAATCCTGAGACACTTCCTATAGCATGAGATGTGATGTCTCAATGCTTCTAATACCAAACCTGAGATCCTTCCTATAACATGAGATGTGATATCCAACTCCTTCCCATTCCAATCCCGGGACCCTTCCTATAGCATGAGATGTGATATCTCGATGTTTATACCAAACCTGAGACCCTTCCTATAGCATGAGATATGATATCCAACTCCTTCCCATTCCAATCCTGAGACCCTTCCTATAGCATGAGATGTGATATCTCAATGCCTCTAATACCAAACCTGAGATCCTTCCTCTAACATGAAATGTGATATCCATCTCCTTCCCTTTCCAAACATGAGAGCCTACCTATAGCATGAGATGTGATATCCAATTCCTTCCCATTCCAATCCTTAGACCCTTCCTACAGCATGCAATATGATATCTCAATGATTCTAATAACAAACCTGAGACCCATCCTATAACATGAGATGGGATATCCAACTCCTTCCCATTCCAATCCTGAGACACTTCCGATAGCAGAGATGTGATATCTCAATGCTTATACCAAACCTGAGACCCTTCCTATAACATGAGATGCGATATCCAACTCCTTCCCGGTCCAAACCTGAGACCCTTACTATAGCATATGTGATATCCAACTCCTTCCCATTCCAAACATGAGACCCTTCCTATAGCAAGAATGTAATATCCAACTCCTTCCCATTCCAATCCTGAGACCATTCCTATAGCATGAGATGTGATATCTCAATGCTTCTCATACCAAACCTGAGATCCTTCCTATGACATGAGATGTGATATCCAATTCCTCCCCATTCCAAACCTGAGAACCTTCCTACAGCATGCGATGTGATATCTCAATGCTTCTAATACCAAACCTGAGACCAGTCCTATAACATGAGATTGGATATCCAACTCCTTCCCCTTCCAAACCTGAGACCCTTCCTATAGCATGAGATGTGATATCCAACTTCTTCCCATTCCAATCCTGAGACCCTTCCTATAACATGAGATGTGATGTCTCAATGCTTCTAATACCAAACCTGAGATCTTTCCTATAACATGAGATGTGATATCCAACTCCTTCCCATTCCAATCCTGAGACCCTTCCTATAGCATGAGATGTGCTATCTCAATGCTTATACCAAACCTGAGACCCTTCCTAAAGCTTGAGATGTGATATCCAACTCCTTCCCATTCCAATCCTGAGACCCTTCCTATAACATGAAATGTGATATCCAACTCCTTCCCATTCCAATCCTGAGACCCTTATGATAGCATGAGATGTGATATCTCAATGCCTCTAATACCAAACCTGAGATACTTCTGATAGCATGAGATGTGACATCTCAATGCTTCTAATACCAAACCTGAGATCCTTCCTATAACATGAGATGTGATTTCCAAATCCTTCCACTTCCAAACCTGAGACCCTCCCTTTAGCATGAGATGTGAAATCCAACTCCTTCCCATTCCAATCCTGAGACCCTTCTGATAGCATGAGATGTGATATTTCAATGCCTCTAATACCAAACCTGAGATCCTACCTCTAACATGAAATGTGATATCCATCTCCTTCCCTTTCCAAACCTGAGACCCTGCCTATAGCATGAAATGTGATATCCAAGTCCTTCCCATTCCAATCCTGAGACCCTTCCTATAGCATGTGATGTGATATCTCAATGCTTATACCAAATCTGAGACCCTTCCTATAGCATGAGATGTGATATCCAACTCCTTCCCATTCCAATCCTGAGACCCTTCCTATAGCATGAGATGTGATGTCTCAATGCTTCTAATACCAAACCTGAGATCCTTCCTATAACATGAGATGTGATATCCAACTCCTTCCCATTCCAATCCTGAGACCCTTATGATAGCATGAGATGTGATATCTCAATGCCTCTAATACCAAACCTGAGATACTTCCGATAGCATGAGATGTGATATCTCAATGCTTCTAATACCAAACCTGAGATCCTTCCTATAACATGAGATGTGATTTCCAAATCCTTCCCCTTCCAAACCTGAGACCCTCCCTTTAGCATGAGATGTGATATCCAACTCCTTCCCATTCCAATCCTGAGACCCATCTGATAGCATGAGATGTGATATTTCAATGCCTCTAATACCAAACCTGAGATCCTACCTCTAACATGAAATGTGATATCCATCTCCTTCCCTTTCCAAACCTGAGACCCTGCCTATAGCATGAGATGTGATATCCAAGTCCTTTCCATTCCAATCCTGAGACCCTTCCTATAGCATGTGATGTGATATCTCAATGCTTATACCAAACCTGAGACCCTTCCTATGGCATGAGATGTCATATACAACTCCTTCCCATTCCAATCCTGAGACCCTTCCTATAGCATGAGATGTGATATCTCAATGCTTATACCAAACCTGAGACCCTTCCTATAGCATGAGATGTGATATCCAACTCCTTCCCATTCCAATCCTGAGACCCTTCCTATAGCATGAGATGTGATATCTCAAGGCCTCTAATACCAAACCTGAGATCGTTCCTCTAACATGAAATGTGATATCCAACTCCTTCCCCTTCCAGACCTGAGAGCCTTCCTATAACATGAGATGTGACATCCAAGTCCTCCCCATTCCAATCCTGAGACCCTTCCTATAGCATGAGATGTGATATCTCAATGCTTCTAATACCAAACCTGAGACCCTTCCTATAACATGATTTGGGATATCCAACTCCTTCCCATTCCAATCCTGAGACCCTTCCGATAGCAGAGATGTGATATCTCAATGCTTATACCAAACCTGAGACCCTTCCTATGGCCTGAGATGTCATATGCAACTCCTTCCCATTCCAATCCTGAGACCCTTCCTATAGCATTAGATGTGATATCTCAATGCTTATACCAAATCTGAGACCCTTCCTATAGCATGAGATGTGATATCCAACTTCTTCCCATTCCAATCCTGAGACCCTTCCTATAGCATGAGATGTGATGTCTCAATTCTTCTAATACCAAACCTGAGATCCTTCCTATAACATGAGATGTGATATCCAACTCCTTCCCATTCCAATCCTGAGACCCTTATGATAGCATGAGATGTGATATCTCAATGCCTCTAATACCAAACCTGAGATACTTCTGATAGCATGAGATGTGATATCTCAATGCTTCTAATACCAAACCTGAGATCCTTCCTATAACATGAGATGTGATTTCCAAATCCTTCCACTTCCAAACCTGAGACCCTCCCTTTAGCATGAGATGTGATATCCAACTCCTTCCCATTCCAATCCTGAGACCCTTCTGATAGCATGAGATGTGATATTTCAATACCTCTAATACCAAACCTGAGATCCTACCTCTAACATGAAATGTGATATCCATCTCCTTCCCTTTCCAAACCTGAGACCCTGCCTATAGCATGAAATGTGATATCCAAGTCCTTCCCATTCCAATCCTGAGACCCTTCCTATAGCATGTGATGTGATATCTCAATGCTTATACCAAATCTGAGACCCTTCCTATAGCATGAGATGTGATATCCAACTCCTTCCCATTCCAATCCTGAGACCCTTCCTATAGCATGAGATGTGATGTCTCAATGCTTCTAATACCAAACCTGAGATCCTTCCTATAACATGAGATGTGATATCCAACTCCTTCCCATTCCAATCCTGAGACCCTTATGATAGCATGAGATGTGATATCTGAATGCCTCTAATACCAAACCTGAGATACTTCCGATAGCATGAGATGTGATATCTCAATGCTTCTAATACCAAACCTGAGATCCTTCCTATAACATGAGATGTGATTTCCAAATCCTTCCCCTTCCAAACCTGAGACCCTCCCTTTAGCATGAGATGTGATATCCAACTCCTTCCCATTCCAATCCTGAGACCCATCTGATAGCATGAGATGTGATATTTCAATGCCTCTAATACCAAACCTGAGATCCTACCTCTAACATGAAATATGATATCCATCTCCTTCCCTTTCCAAACCTGAGACCCTGCCTATAGCATGTGATGTGATATCTCAATGCTTATACCAAACCTGAGACCCTTCCTATGGCATGAGATGTCATATACAACTCCTTCCCATTCCAATCCTGAGACCCTTCCTATAGCATGAGATGTGATATCTCAATGCTTATACCAAACCTGAGACCCTTCCTATAGCATGAGATGTGATATCCAACTCCTTCCCATTCCAATCCTGAGACCCTTCCTATAGCATGAGATGTGATATCTCAATGCTTCTAATACCAAACCTGAGACCCTTCCTATAACATGATTTGGGATATCCAACTCCTTCCCATTCCAATCCTGAGACCCTTCCGATAGCAGAGATGTGATATCTCAATGCTTATACCAAACCTGAGACCCTTCCTATGGCCTGAGATGTCATATGCAACTCCTTCCCATTCCAATCCTGAGACCCTTCCTATAGCATTAGATGTGATATCTCAATGCTTATACCAAATCTGAGACCCTTCCTATAGCATGAGATGTGATATCCAACTTCTTCCCATTCCAATCCTGAGACCCTTCCTATAGCATGAGATGTGATGTCTCAATTCTTCTAATACCAAACCTGAGATCCTTCCTATAACATGAGATGTGATATCCAACTTCTTCCCATTCCAATCCTGAGACCCTTATGATAGCATGAGATGTGATATCTCAATGCCTCTAATACCAAACCTGAGATACTTCTGATAGCATGAGATGTGATATCTCAATGCTTCTAATACCAAACCTGAGATCCTTCCTATAACATGAGATGTGATTTCCAAATCCTTCCACTTCCAAACCTGAGACCCTCCCTTTAGCATGAGATGTGATATCCAACTCCTTCCCATTCCAATCCTGAGACCCTTCTGATAGCATGAGATGTGATATTTCAATGCCTCTAATACCAAACCTGAGATCCTACCTCTAACATGAAATGTGATATCCATCTCCTTCCCTTTCCAAACCTGAGACCCTGCCTATAGCATGAGATGTGATATCCAAGTCCTTCCCATTCCAATCCTGAGACCCTTCCTATAGCATGTGATGTGATATCTCAATGCTTATACCAAACCTGAGACCCTTCCTATGGCATGAGATGTCATATACAACTCCTTCCCATTCCAATCCTGAGACCCTTCCTATAGCATGAGATGTGATATCTCAATGCTTATACCAAACCTGAGACCCTTCCTATAGCATGAGATGTGATATCCAACTTCTTCCCATTCCAATCCTGAGACCCTTCCTATAACATGAGATGTGATGTCTCAATGCTTCTAATACCAAACCTGAGACCCTTCCTATAACATGAGATGGGATATCCAACTCCTTCCCATTCCAATCCTGAGACCCTTCCGATAGCAGAGATGTGATATCTCAATGCTTTTACCAAGCCTGAGACCCTTCCTATGGCCTGAGATGTCATATACAACTCCTTCCCATTCCAATCCTGAGACCCTTCCTATAGCATGAGATGTGATATCTCAATGCTTATACCAAATCTGAGACCCTTCCTATAGCATGAGATGTGATATCCAACTCCTTCCCATTCCAATCCTGAGACCCTTCCTATAGCATGAGATGTGATGTCTCAATGCTTCTAATACCAAACCTGAGATCCTTCCTATAACATGAGATGTGATATCCAACTCCTTCCCATTCCAATCCTGAGACCCTTATGATTGCATGAGATGTGATATCTCAATGCCTCTAATACCAAACCTGAGATACTTCCGATAGCATGAGATGTGATATCTCAATGCTTCTAATACCAAACCTGAGATCCTTCCTATAACATGAGATGTGATTTCCAAATCCTTCCCCTTCCAAACCTGAGACCCTCCCTTTAGCATGAGATGTGATATCAAACTCCTTCCCATTCCAGTCCTGAGACCCATCTGATAGCATGAGATGTGATATTTCAATGCCTCTAATACCAAACCTGAGATCCTACCTCTAACATGAAATGTGATATCCATCTCCTTCCCTTTTCAAACCTGAGACCCTGCCTATAGCATGAGATGTGATATCCAAGTCCTTTCCATTCCAATCCTGAGACCCTTCCTATAGCATGTGATGTGATATCTCAATTCTTATACCAAACCTGAGACCCTTCCTATGGCATGAGATGTCATATACAACTCCTTCCCATTCCAATCCTGAGACCCTTCCTATAGCATGAGATGTGATATCTCAATGCTTATACCAAACCTGAGACCCTTCCTATAGCATGAGATGTGATATCCAACTTCTTCCCATTCCAATCCTGAGACCCTTCCTATAACATGAGATGTGATGTCGCAATGCTTCTAATACCAAACCTGAGATCTTTCCTATAACATGAGATGTGATATCCAACTCCTTCCCATTCCAATCCTGAGACCCTTCCTATAGCATGAGATGTGATATCACAATGGTTATACCAAACCTGAGACCGTTCCTATAGCTTGAGATGTGATATCCAACTCCTTCCCATTCCAATCCTGAGACCCTTCCTATAGCATGAGATGTGATATCGCAAGGCCTCTAATACCAAACCTGAGATCGTTCCTCTAACATGAAATGTGATATCCATCTCCTTCCCTTTCCAAACCTGAGACCCTGCCTATAGCATGAGATGTGATATCCAAGTCCTTTCCATTCCAATCCTGAGACCCTTCCTATAGCATGTGATGTGATATCTCAATGCTTATACCAAACCTGAGACCCTTCCTATGGCATGAGATGTCATATACAACTCCTTCCCATTCCAAACCTGAGACCCTTCCTATAGCATGAGATGTGATATCTCAATGCTTATACCAAACCTGAGACCCTTCCTATAGCATGAGATGTGATATCCAACTTCTTCCCATTCCAATCCTGAGACCCTTCCTATAACATGAGATGTGATGTCGCAATGCTTCTAATACCAAACCTGAGATCTTTCCTATAACATGAGATGTGATATCCAACTCCTTCCCATTCCAATCCTGAGACCCTTCCTATAGCATGAGATGTGATATCACAATGCTTATACCAAACCTGAGACCGTTCCTATAGCTTGAGATGTGATATCCAACTCCTTCCCATTCCAATCCTGAGACCCTTCCTATAGCATGAGATGTGATATCTCAAGGCCTCTAATACCAAACCTGAGATCGTTCCTCTAACATGAAATGTGATATCCAACTCCTTCCCCTTCCAAACCTGAGAGCCTTCCTATAGCATGAGATATGATAGCCAAGTCCTTCCAATTCCAATCCTGAGACCCTTCCTATAACATGAAATGTGATATCCAACTCCTTCCCATTCCAACTTGAGACCCTTCCTATAGCATGAGATGGGATATCTCAATGCTTCTAATAACAAACCTGAGACTCTTCCTATAACATGAGATGGGATATCCAACTCATTCCCATTCCAATCCTGAGACCCTTCCGATAGCAGAGATGTGATATCTCAATGCTTATACCAAACCTGAGACCCTTCCTATGGCCTGAGATGTCATATACAACTCCTTCCCATTCCAATCCTGAGACCCTTCCTATAGCATGAGATGTGATATCTCAATGCTTATACCAAATCTGAGACCCTTCCTATAGCATGAGATGTGATATCCAACTCCTTCCCATTCCAATCCTGAGACCCTTCCTATAGCATGAGATGTGATGTCTCAATGCTTCTAATACCAAACCTGAGATCCTTCCTATAACATGAGATGTGATATCCAACTCCTTCCCATTCCAATCCTGAGACCCTTATGATAGCATGAGATGTGATATCTCAATGCCTCTAATACCAAACCTGAGATACTTCCGATAGCATGAGATGTGATATCTCAATGCTTCGAATACCAAACCTGAGATCCTTCCTATAACATGAGATGTGATTTCCAAATCCTCCCGCTTCCAAACCTGAGACCCTCCCTTTAGCATGAGATGTGATATCCAACTCCTTCCCATTCCAATCCTGAGACCCTTCTGATAGCATGAGATGTGATATCTCAATGCCTCTAATTCCAAACCTGAGATCCTACCTCTAACATGAGATGTGATATCCAAGTCCTTCCCATTCCAATCCTGAGACCCTTCCTATAGCATGTGATGTGATATCTCAATGCTTATACCAAACCTGAGACCCTTCCTATGGCATGAGATGTCATATACAACTCCTTCCCATTCCAATCCTGAGACCCTTCCTATAGCATGAGATGTGATATCTCAATGCTTATACCAAACCTGAGACCCTTCCTATAGCATGAGATGTGATATCCAACTTCTTCCCATTCCAATCCTGAGACCCTTCCTATAACATGAGATGTGATGTCTCAATGCTTCTAATACCAAACCTGAGATCTTTCCTATAACATGAGATGTGATATCCAACTCCTTCCCATTCCAATCCTGAGACCCTTCCTATAGTATGAGATGTGATATCACAATGCTTATACAAAACCTGAGACCGTTCCTATAGCTTGAGATGTGATATCCAACTCCTTCCCATTCCAATCCTGAGACCCTTCCTATAGCATGAGATGTGATATCTCAAGGCCTCTAATACCAAACCTGAGATCCTTCCTCTAATATGAAATGTGATATCCAACTCCTTCCCCTTCCAAACCTGAGATCTTTCCTATAGCATGAGATATGATATCCAAGTCCTTCCCATTCCAATCCTGAGACCCTTCCTATATCATGAGATGGGATATCTCAATGCTTCTAATACCAAACCTGAGACCCTTCCTATAACATGAGATGGGAATATCCAACTCCTTCCCATTCCAATCCTGAGACCCTTCCGATAGCAGAGATGTGATATCTCAATGCTTATACCAAACCTGAGATCCTTCCTATAACATGAGATGTGATATCCAACTCCTTCCCATTCCAACCCTGAGACACTTCCTATAGCATGAGATGTGATATCTCACTGCTTATACCAAACCTGAGACCCTTCCTATAGAATGAGATGTGATATCCAACTCCTTCCCATTCCAATCCTGAGACCCTTCCTATAGCATGAGATGTGATATCTCAATGCTTCTAATATCAAACTTGAGACCCTCCCTATAGCATGAGATGTGATACCCAAGTCCTTCCCATTCCAATCCTGAGACACTTCCTATAGCATGAGATGTGATATCTCAATGCTTCTAATACCAAACCTGAGACTCTTCCTATAACATGAGATGGGATATCCAACTCCTTCCCATTCCAATCCTGAGACCCTTCCAATAGCAGAGATGTGATATCTCGATGCTTATACCAAATCTGAGACCCTTCCTATAGCATGAGATGTGATATCCAACTCCTTCCCATTCCAATCCTGAGGCCCTTCCTATAGCATGAGATGTGATGTCTCAATGCTTCTAATACCAAACCTGAGATCCTTCCTATAACATGAGATGTGATATCCAACTCCTTCCCATTCCAATCCTGAGACCCTTCCTATAGCATGAGATGTGATGTCTCAATGCTTCTAATACCAAACCTGAGAACCTTCCTACAGCATGCGATGTGATATCTCAATGCTTCTAATACCAAACCTGAGACCAGTCCTATAACATGAGATTGGATATCCAACTCCTTCCCCTTCCAAACCTGAGACCCTTCCTATAGCATGAGATGTGATATCCAACTTCTTCCCATTCCAATCCTGAGACCCTCCCTATAACATGAGATGTGATGTCTCAATGCTTCTAATACCAAACCTGAGATCTTTCCTATAACATGAGATGTAATATCCAACTCCATCCCATTCCAATCCTGAGACCCTTCCTATAGCATGAGATGTGCTATCTCAATGCTTATACCAAACCTGAGACCCTTCCTAAAGCTTGAGATGTGATATCCAACTCCTTCCCATTCCAATCCTGAGACCCTTCCTATAGCATGATATGTGATATCTCAATGCCTCTAATACCAAACCTGAGATCCTTCCTCTAACATGAAATGTGATATCGAACTCCTTCCCTTTCCAAACCTGAGAGCCTACCTATAGCATGAGATGTGATATCCAAGTCCTTCCCATTCCAATCCTTAGACCCTTCCTACAGCATGCAATATGATATCTCAATGATTCTAATAACAAACCTGAGACCCGTCCTATAACATGAGATGTGATATCCAACTCCTTCCCGTTTCAAACCTGAGACCCTTCCTATAGCATGAGATGTGATATCCAACTTCTTCCCATTCCAATCCTGAGACCCTTCCTATAACATGAGATGTGATGTCTCAATGCTTCTAATACCAAACCTGAGATCTTTCCTATAACATGAGATGTAATATCCAACTCCTTCCCATTCCAATCCTGAGACCCTTCCTATAGCATGAGATGTGCTATCTCAATGCTTATACCAAACCTGAGACCCTTCCTAAAGCTTGAGATGTAATATCCAACTCCTTCCCATTCCAATCCTGAGACCCTTCCTATAGCATGAGATGTGATATCTCAATGCTTCTAATATCAAACTTGAAACCCTCCCTATAGCATGAGATGTGATACCCAAGTCCTTCCCATTCCAACCCTGAGACCCTTCCTATAGCATGAGATGTGATATCTCAATGCTTATACCAAATCTGAGACCCTTCCTATAGCATGAGATGTGATATCCAACTCCTTCCCATTCCAATCCTGAGACCCTTCCTATAGCATGAGATGTGATGTCTCAATGCTTCTAATACCAAACCTGAGATCCTTCCTATAACATGAGATGTGATATCCAACTCCTTCCCATTCCAATCCTGAGACCCTTATGATAGCATGAGATGTGATATCTCAATGCCTCTAATACCAAACCTGAGATACTTCCGATAGCATGAGATGTGATATCTCAATGCTTCTAATACCAAACCTGAGATCCTTCCTATAACATGAGATGTGATTTCCAAATCCTTCCCCTTCCAAACCTGAGACCCTCCCTTTAGCATGAGATGTGATATCAAACTCCTTCCCATTCCAGTCCTGAGACCCATCTGATAGCATGAGATGTGATATTTCAATGCCTCTAATACCAAACCTGAGATCCTACCTCTAACATGAAATGTGATATCCATCTCCTTCCCTTTTCAAACCTGAGACCCTGCCTATAGCATGAGATGTGATATCCAAGTCCTTTCCATTCCAATCCTGAGACCCTTCCTATAGCATGTGATGTGATATCTCAATTCTTATACCAAACCTGAGACCCTTCCTATGGCATGAGATGTCATATACAACTCCTTCCCATTCCAATCCTGAGACCCTTCCTATAGCATGAGATGTGATATCTCAATGCTTATACCAAACCTGAGACCCTTCCTATAGCATGAGATGTGATATCCAACTTCTTCCCATTCCAATCCTGAGACCCTTCCTATAACATGAGATGTGATGTTGCAATGCTTCTAATACCAAACCTGAGATCTTTCCTATAACATGAGATGTGATATCCAACTCCTTCCCATTCCAATCCTGAGACCCTTCCTATAGCATGAGATATGATATCACAATGCTTATACCAAACCTGAGACCGTTCCTATAGCTTGAGATGTGATATCCAACTCCTTCCCATTCCAATCCTGAGACCCTTCCTATAGAATGAGATGTGATATCGCAAGGCCTCTAATACCAAACCTGAGATCGTTCCTCTAACATGAAATGTGATATCCAACTCCTTCCCCTTCCAAACCTGAGAGCCTTCCTATAACATGAGATGTGATATCCAACTCCTTCCCATTCCAATCCTGAGACCCTTATGATAGCATGAGATGTGATATCTCAATGCCTCTAATACCAAACCTGAGATACTTCCGATAGCATGAGATGTGATATCTCAATGCTTCTAATACCAAACCTGAGATCCTTCCTATAACATGAGATGTGATTTCCAAATCCTTCCCCTTCCAAACCTGAGACCCTCCCTTTAGCATGAGATGTGATATCCAACTCCTTCCCATTCCAATCCTGAGACCCTTCTGATAGCATGAGATGTGATATTTCAATGCCTCAAATACCAAACCTGAGATCCTACCTCTAACATGAAATGTGATATCCATCTCCTTCCCTTTCCAAACCTGAGACCCTGCCTATAGCATGAGATGTGATATCCAAGTCCTTTCCATTCCAATCCTGAGACCCTTCCTATAGCATGTGATGTGATATCTCAATGCTTATACCAAACCTGAGACCCTTCCTATGGCATGAGATGTCATATACAACTCCTTCCCATTCCAAACCTGAGACCCTTCCTATAGCATGAGATGTGATATCTCAATGCTTATACCAAACCTGAGACCCTTCCTATAGCATGAGATGTGATATCCAACTTCTTCCCATTCCAATCCTGAGACCCTTCCTATAACATGAGATGTGATGTCGCAATGCTTCTAATACCAAACCTGAGATCTTTCCTATAACATGAGATGTGATATCCAACTCCTTCCCATTCCAATCCTGAGACCCTTCCTATAGCATGAGATGTCATATCACAATGTTTATACCAAACCTGAGACCGTTCCTATAGCTTGAGATGTGATATCCAACTCCTTCCCATTCCAATCCTGAGACCCTTCCTATAGCATGAGATGTGATATCTCAATGCTTCTAATACCAAACCTGAGATCCTTCCTATAACATGAGATGTGATATCCAACTCCTTCCCATTCCAATCCTGAGACCCTTATGATAGCATGAGATGTGATATCTCAATGCCTCTAATACCAAACCTGAGATACTTCCGATAGCATGAGATGTGATATCTCAATGCTTCGAATACCAAACCTGAGATCCTTCCTATAACATGAGATGTGATTTCCAAATCCTCCCGCTTCCAAACCTGAGACCCTCCCTTTAGCATGAGATGTGATATCCAACTCCTTCCCATTCCAATCCTGAGACCCTTCTGATAGCATGAGATGTGATATCTCAATGCCTCTAATTCCAAACCTGAGATCCTACCTCTAACATGAAATGTGATATCCATCTCCTTCCCTTTCCAAACCTGAGACCCTGCCTTTAGCATGAGATGTGATATCCAAGTCCTTCCCATTCCAATCCTGAGACCCTTCCTATAGCATGTGATGTGATATCTCAATGCTTATACCAAACCTGAGACCCTTCCTATGGCATGAGATGTCATATACAACTCCTTCCCATTCCAATCCTGAGACCCTTCCAATAGCATGAGATGTGATATCTCAATGCTTATACCAAACCTGAGACCCTTCCTATAGTATGAGATGTGATATCCAACTTCTTCCCATTCCAATCCTGAGACCCTTCCTATAACATGAGATGTGATGTCTCAATGCTTCTAATACCAAACCTGAGATCTTTCCTATAACATGAGATGTGATATCCAACTCCTTCCCATTCCAATCCTGAGACCCTTCCTATAGTATGAGATGTGATATCACAATGCTTATACAAAACCTGAGACCGTTCCTATAGCTTGAGATGTGATATCCAACTCCTTCCCATTCCAATCCTGAGACCCTTCCTATAGCATGAGATGTGATATCTCAAGGCCTCTAATACCAAACCTGAGATCCTTCCTCTAATATGAAATGTGATATCCAACTCATTCCCCTTCCAAACCTGAGAGCCTTCCTATAGCATGAGATATGATATCCAAGTCCTTCCCATTCCAATCCTGAGACCCTTCCTATATCATGAGATGGGATATCTCAATGCTTCTAATACCAAACCTGAGACCCTTCCTATAACATGAGATGGGAATATCCAACTCCTTCCCATTCCAATCCTGAGACCCTTCCGATAGCAGAGATGTGATATCTCAATGCTTATACCAAACCTGAGATCCTTCCTATAACATGAGATGTGATATCCAACTCCTTCCCATTCCAATCCTGAGACACTTCCTATAGCATGAGATGTGATATCTCACTGCTTATACCAAACCTGAGACCCTTCCTATAGAATGAGATGTGATATCCAACTCCTTCCCATTCCAATCCTGAGACCCTTCCTATAGCATGAGATGTGATATCTCAATGCTTCTAATATCAAACTTGAGACCCTCCCTATAGCATGAGATGTGATACCCAAGTCCTTAGCCATTCCAATCCTGAGACACTTCCTATAGCATGAGATGTGATATCTCAATGCTTCTAATACCAAACCTGAGACTCTTCCTATAACATGAGATGGGATATCCAACTCCTTCCCATTCCAATCCTGAAACCCTTCCAATAGCAGAGATGTGATATCTCAATGCTTATACCAAACCTAAGACCCTTCCTATGGCATGAGATGTGATATCCAACTCCTTCCCATTCCAATCCCGAGACCCTTCCTATAGCATGAGATGTGATATCTCGATGCTTATACCAAATCTGAGACCCTTCCTATAGCATGAGATGTGATATCCAACTCCTTCCCATTCCAATCCTGAGGCCCTTCCTATAGCATGAGATGTGATGTCTCAATGCTTCTAATACCAAACCTGAGATCCTTCCTATAACATGAGATGTGATATCCAACTCCTTCCCATTCCAATCCTGAGACCCTTCCTATAGCATGAGATGTGATGTCTCAATGCTTCTAATACCAAACCTGAGAACCTTCCTACAGCATGCAATGTGATATCTCAATGCTTCTAATACCAAACCTGAGACCAGTCCTATAACATGAGATGTGATATCCAACTTCTTCCCATTCCAATCCTGAGACCCTTCCTATAACATGAGATGTGATGTCTCAATGCTTCTAATACCAAACCTGAGATCTTTCCTATAACATGAGATGTAATATCCAACTCCATCCCATTCCAATCCTTAGACCCTTCCTATAGCATGAGATGTGCTATCTCAATGCTTATACCAAACCTGAGACCCTTCCTAAAGCTTGAGATGTGATATCCAACTCCTTCCCATTCCAATCCTGAGACCCTTCCTATAGCATGATATGTGATATCTCAATGCCTCTAATACCAAACCTGAGATCCTTCCTCTAACATGAAATGTGATATCGAACTCCTTCACTTCCAAACCTGAGAGCCTACCTATAGCATGAGATGTGATATCCAAGTCCTTCCCATTCCAATCCTTAGACCCTTCCTACAGCATGCAATATGATATCTCAATGATTCTAATAACAAACCTGAGACCCGTCCTATAATATGAGATGTGATATCCAACTCCTTCCCGTTTCAAACCTGAGACCCTTCCTATAGCATGAGATGTGATATCCAACTTCTTCCCATTCCAATCCTGAGACCCTTCCTATAACATGAGATGTGATGTCTCAATGCTTCTAATACCAAACCTGAGATCTTTCCTATAACATGAGATGTAATATCCAACTCCTTCCCATTCCAATCCTGAGACCCTTCCTATAGCATGAGATGTGCTATCTCAATGCTTATACCAAACCTGAGACCCTTCCTAAAGCTTGAGATGTGATATCCAACTCCTTCCCATTCCAATCCTGAGACCCTTCCTATAGCATGAGATGTGATATCTCAATGCTTCTAATATCAAACTTGAGACCCTCCCTATAGCATGAGATGTGATACCCAAGTCCTTCCCATTCCAATCCTGAGACACTTCCTATAGCATGAGATGTGATGTCTCAATGCTTCTAATACCAAACCTGAGATCCTTCCTATAACATGAGATGTGATATCCAACTCCTTCCCATTCCAATCCCGGGACCCTTCCTATAGCATGAGATGTGATATCTCGATGTTTATACCAAACCTGAGACCCTTCCTATAGCATGAGATGTGATATCCAACTCCTTCCCATTCCCATCCTGAGACCCTTCCTATAGCATGAGATGTGATATCTCAATGCCTCTAATACCAAACCTGAGATCCTTCCTCTAACATGAAATGTGATATCCAACTCCTTCCCTTTCCAAACATGAGAGCCTACCTATAGCATGAGATGTGATATCCAAGTCCTTCCCATTCCAATCCTTAGACCCTTCCTACAGCATGCAATATGATATCTCAATGATTCTAATAACAAACCTGAGACCCATCCTATAACATGAGATGGGATATCCAACTCCTTCCCATTCCAATCCTGAGACACTTCCGATAGCAGAGATGTGATATCTCAATGCTTATACCAAACCTGAGACCCTTCCTATAACATGAGATGTGATATCCAACTCCTTCCCGGTCCAAACCTGAGACCCTTACTATAGCATATGTGATATCCAACTCCTTCCCATTCCAAACATGAGACCCTTCCTATAGCAAGAATGTAATATCCAACTCCTTCCCATTCCAATCCTGAGACCATTCCTATAGCATGAGATGTGATATCTCAATGCTTCTAATACCAAACCTGAGATCCTTCCTATAACATGAGATGTGATATCCAACTCCTTCCCATTCCAATCCTGAGACCCTTCCTATAGCATGAGATGTGATGTCTCAATGCTTCTAATACCAAACCTGAGAACCTTCCTACAGCATGCGATGTGATATCTCAATGCTTCTAATACCAAACCTGAGACCAGTCCTATAACATGAGATTGGATATCCAACTCCTTCCCCTTCCAAACCTGAGACCCTTCCTATAGCATGAGATGTGATATCCAACTTCTTCCCATTCCAATCCTGAGACCCTTCCTATAACATGAGATGTGATGTTTCAATGCTTCTAATACCAAACCTGAGATCTTTCCTATAACATGAGATGTAATATCCAACTCCTTCCCATTCCAATCCTGAGACCCTTCCTATAGCATGAGATGTGCTATCTCAATGCTTATACCAAACCTGAGACCCTTCCTAAAGCTTGAGATGTGATATCCAACTCCTTCCCATTCCAATCCTGAGACCCTTCCTATAGCATGAGATGTGATATCTCAATGCTTCTAATATCAAACTTGAGACCCTCCCTATAGCATGAGATGTGACACCCAAGTCCTTCCCATTCCAATCCTGAGACACTTCCTATAGCATGAGATGTGATATCTCAATGCTTATACCAAACCTGAGACCCTTCCTATAGCATGAGATGTGATATCCAACTCCTTCCCATTCCAATCCTGAGACCCTTCCTATAGCATGAGATGTGATGTCTCAATGCTTCTAATACCAAACCTGAGATCCTTCCTATAACATGAGATGTGATATCCAACTCCTTCCCATTCCAATCCTGAGACCCTTCCAATAGCAGAGATGTGATATCTCAATGCTTATACCAAACCTAAGACCCTTCCTATGGCATGAGATGTGATATCCAACTCCTTCCCATTCCAATCCCGAGACCCTTGCTATAGCATGAGATGTGATATCTCGATGCTTATACCAAATCTGAGACCCTTCCTATAGCATGAGATGTGATATCCAACTCCTTCCCATTCCAATCCTGAGGCCCTTCCTATAGCATGAGATGTGATGTCTCAATGCTTCTAATACCAAACCTGAGATCCTTCCTATAACATGAGATGTGATATCCAACTCCTTCCCATTCCAATCCTGAGACCCTTCCTATAGCATGAGATGTGATGTCTCAATGCTTCTAATACCAAACCTGAGAACCTTCCTACAGCATGCGATGTGATATCCAAGTCCTTCCCATTCCAATCCTTAGACCCTTCCTACAGCATGCAATATGATATCTCAATGATTCTAATAACAAACCTGAGACCCATCCTATAACATGAGATGGGATATCCAACTCCTTCCCATTCCAATCCTGAGACACTTCCGATAGCAGAGATGTGATATCTCAATGCTTATACCAAACCTGAGACCCTTCCTATAACATGAGATGTGATATCCAACTCCTTCCCGGTCCAAACCTGAGACCCTTACTATAGCATATGTGATATCCAACTCCTTCCCATTCCAAACATGAGACCCTTCCTATAGCAAGAATGTAATATCCAACTCCTTCCCATTCCAATCCTGAGACCATTCCTATAGCATGAGATGTGATATCTCAATGCTTCTAATACCAAACCTGAGATCCTTCCTATAACATGAGATGTGATATCCAACTCCTTCCCATTCCAATCCTGAGACCCTTCCTATAGCATGAGATGTGATGTCTCAATGCTTCTAATACCAAACCTGAGAACCTTCCTACAGCATGCGATGTGATATCTCAATGCTTCTAATACCAAACCTGAGACCAGTCCTATAACATGAGATTGGATATCCAACTCCTTCCCCTTCCAAACCTGAGACCCTTCCTATAGCATGAGATGTGATATCCAACTTCTTCCCATTCCAATCCTGAGACCCTTCCTATAACATGAGATGTGATGTTTCAATGCTTCTAATACCAAACCTGAGATCTTTCCTATAACATGAGATGTAATATCCAACTCCTTCCCATTCCAATCCTGAGACCCTTCCTATAGCATGAGATGTGCTATCTCAATGCTTATACCAAACCTGAGACCCTTCCTAAAGCTTGAGATGTGATATCCAACTCCTTCCCATTCCAATCCTGAGACCCTTCCTATAGCATGAGATGTGATATCTCAATGCTTCTAATATCAAACTTGAGACCCTCCCTATAGCATGAGATGTGACACCCAAGTCCTTCCCATTCCAATCCTGAGACACTTCCTATAGCATGAGATGTGATATCTCAATGCTTATACCAAACCTGAGACCCTTCCTATAGCATGAGATGTGATATCCAACTCCTTCCCATTCCAATCCTGAGACCCTTCCTATAGCATGAGATGTGATGTCTCAATGCTTCTAATACCAAACCTGAGATCCTTCCTATAACATGAGATGTGATATCCAACTCCTTCCCATTCCAATCCTGAGACCCTTCCAATAGCAGAGATGTGATATCTCAATGCTTATACCAAACCTAAGACCCTTCCTATGGCATGAGATGTGATATCCAACTCCTTCCCATTCCAATCCCGAGACCCTTGCTATAGCATGAGATGTGATATCTCGATGCTTATACCAAATCTGAGACCCTTCCTATAGCATGAGATGTGATATCCAACTCCTTCCCATTCCAATCCTGAGGCCCTTCCTATAGCATGAGATGTGATGTCTCAATGCTTCTAATACCAAACCTGAGATCCTTCCTATAACATGAGATGTGATATCCAACTCCTTCCCATTCCAATCCTGAGACCCTTCCTATAGCATGAGATGTGATGTCTCAATGCTTCTAATACCAAACCTGAGAACCTTCCTACAGCATGCGATGTGATATCTCAATGCTTCTAATACCAAACCTGAGACCCGTCCTATAACATGAGATGTGATATCCAACTCCTTCCCGTTTCAAACCTGAGACCCTTCCTATAACATGAGATGTGATATCCAACTCCTTCCCGTTTCAAACCTGAGACCCTTCCTATAGCATATGTGATATCCAACTCCTTCCCATTCTAAACATGAGACCCTTCCTATAGCAAGAATGTAATATCCAACTCCTTCCCATTCCAATCCTGAGACCATTCCTATAGCATGAGATGTGATATCTCAATGCTTCTAATACCAAACCTGAGATCCTTCCTATGACATGAGATGTGATATCCAATTCCTCCCCATTCCAAACCTGAGAACCTTCCTACAGCATGCGATGTGATATCTCAATGCTTCTAATACCAAACCTGAGACCAGTCCTATAACATGAGATTGGATATCCAACTCCTTCCCATTCCAATCCTGAGACCCTTATGATAGCATGAGATGTGATATCTCAATGCCTCTAATACCAAACCTGAGATACTTCCGATAGCATGAGATGTGATATCTCAATGCTTCTAATACCAAACCTGAGATCCTTCCTATAACATGAGATGTGATTTCCAAATCCTTCCCCTTCCAAACCTGAGACCCTCCCTTTAGCATGAGATGTGATATCAAACTCCTTCCCATTCCAGTCCTGAGACCCATCTGATAGCATGAGATGTGATATTTCAATGCCTCTAATACCAAACCTGAGATCCTACCTCTAACATGAAATGTGATATCCATCTCCTTCCCTTTTCAAACCTGAGACCCTGCCTATAGCATGAGATGTGATATCCAAGTCCTTTCCATTCCAATCCTGAGACCCTTCCTATAGCATGTGATGTGATATCTCAATTCTTATACCAAACCTGAGACCCTTCCTATGGCATGAGATGTCATATACAACTCCTTCCCATTCCAATCCTGAGACCCTTCCTATAGCATGAGATGTGATATCTCAATGCTTATACCAAACCTGAGACCCTTCCTATAGCATGAGATGTGATATCCAACTTCTTCCCATTCCAATCCTGAGACCCTTCCTATAACATGAGATGTGATGTTGCAATGCTTCTAATACCAAACCTGAGATCTTTCCTATAACATGAGATGTGATATCCAACTCCTTCCCATTCCAATCCTGAGACCCTTCCTATAGCATGAGATGTGATATCACAATGCTTATACCAAACCTGAGACCGTTCCTATAGCTTGAGATGTGATATCCAACTCCTTCCCATTCCAATCCTGAGACCCTTCCTATAGAATGAGATGTGATATCGCAAGGCCTCTAATACCAAACCTGAGATCGTTCCTCTAACATGAAATGTGATATCCAACTCCTTCCCCTTCCAAACCTGAGAGCCTTCCTATAACATGAGATGTGATATCCAACTCCTTCCCATTCCAATCCTGAGACCCTTATGATAGCATGAGATGTGATATCTCAATGCCTCTAATACCAAACCTGAGATACTTCCGATAGCATGAGATGTGATATCTCAATGCTTCTAATACCAAACCTGAGATCCTTCCTATAACATGAGATGTGATTTCCAAATCCTTCCCCTTCCAAACCTGAGACCCTCCCTTTAGCATGAGATGTGATATCCAACTCCTTCCCATTCCAATCCTGAGACCCTTCTGATAGCATGAGATGTGATATTTCAATGCCTCAAATACCAAACCTGAGATCCTACCTCTAACATGAAATGTGATATCCATCTCCTTCCCTTTCCAAACCTGAGACCCTGCCTATAGCATGAGATGTGATATCCAAGTCCTTTCCATTCCAATCCTGAGACCCTTCCTATAGCATGTGATGTGATATCTCAATGCTTATACCAAACCTGAGACCCTTCCTATGGCATGAGATGTCATATACAACTCCTTCCCATTCCAAACCTGAGACCCTTCCTATAGCATGAGATGTGATATCTCAATGCTTATACCAAACCTGAGACCCTTCCTATAGCATGAGATGTGATATCCAACTTCTTCCCATTCCAATCCTGAGACCCTTCCTATAACATGAGATGTGATGTCGCAATGCTTCTAATACCAAACCTGAGATCTTTCCTATAACATGAGATGTGATATCCAACTCCTTCCCATTCCAATCCTGAGACCCTTCCTATAGCATGAGATGTCATATCACAATGCTTATACCAAACCTGAGACCGTTCCTATAGCTTGAGATGTGATATCCAACTCCTTCCCATTCCAATCCTGAGACCCTTCCTATAGCATGAGATGTGATATCTCAATGCTTCTAATACCAAACCTGAGATCCTTCCTATAACATGAGATGTGATATCCAACTCCTTCCCATTCCAATCCTGAGACCCTTATGATAGCATGAGATGTGATATCTCAATGCCTCTAATACCAAACCTGAGATACTTCCGATAGCATGAGATGTGATATCTCAATGCTTCGAATACCAAACCTGAGATCCTTCCTATAACATGAGATGTGATTTCCAAATCCTCCCGCTTCCAAACCTGAGACCCTCCCTTTAGCATGAGATGTGATATCCAACTCCTTCCCATTCCAATCCTGAGACCCTTCTGATAGCATGAGATGTGATATCTCAATGCCTCTAATTCCAAACCTGAGATCCTACCTCTAACATGAAATGTGATATCCATCTCCTTCCCTTTCCAAACCTGAGACCCTGCCTTTAGCATGAGATGTGATATCCAAGTCCTTCCCATTCCAATCCTGAGACCCTTCCTATAGCATGTGATGTGATATCTCAATGCTTATACCAAACCTGAGACCCTTCCTATGGCATGAGATGTCATATACAACTCCTTCCCATTCCAATCCTGAGACCCTTCCAATAGCATGAGATGTGATATCTCAATGCTTATACCAAACCTGAGACCCTTCCTATAGTATGAGATGTGATATCCAACTTCTTCCCATTCCAATCCTGAGACCCTTCCTATAACATGAGATGTGATGTCTCAATGCTTCTAATACCAAACCTGAGATCTTTCCTATAACATGAGATGTGATATCCAACTCCTTCCCATTCCAATCCTGAGACCCTTCCTATAGTATGAGATGTGATATCACAATGCTTATACAAAACCTGAGACCGTTCCTATAGCTTGAGATGTGATATCCAACTCCTTCCCATTCCAATCCTGAGACCCTTCCTATAGCATGAGATGTGATATCTCAAGGCCTCTAATACCAAACCTGAGATCCTTCCTCTAATATGAAATGTGATATCCAACTCATTCCCCTTCCAAACCTGAGAGCCTTCCTATAGCATGAGATATGATATCCAAGTCCTTCCCATTCCAATCCTGAGACCCTTCCTATATCATGAGATGGGATATCTCAATGCTTCTAATACCAAACCTGAGACCCTTCCTATAACATGAGATGGGAATATCCAACTCCTTCCCATTCCAATCCTGAGACCCTTCCGATAGCAGAGATGTGATATCTCAATGCTTATACCAAACCTGAGATCCTTCCTATAACATGAGATGTGATATCCAACTCCTTCCCATTCCAATCCTGAGACACTTCCTATAGCATGAGATGTGATATCTCACTGCTTATACCAAACCTGAGACCCTTCCTATAGAATGAGATGTGATATCCAACTCCTTCCCATTCCAATCATGAGACCCTTCCTATAGCATGAGATGTGATATCTCAATGCTTCTAATATCAAACTTGAGACCCTCCCTATAGCATGAGATGTGATACCCAAGTCCTTAGCCATTCCAATCCTGAGACACTTCCTATAGCATGAGATGTGATATCTCAATGCTTCTAATACCAAACCTGAGACTCTTCCTATAACATGAGATGGGATATCCAACTCCTTCCCATTCCAATCCTGAAACCCTTCCAATAGCAGAGATGTGATATCTCAATGCTTATACCAAACCTAAGACCCTTCCTATGGCATGAGATGTGATATCCAACTCCTTCCCATTCCAATCCCGAGACCCTTCCTATAGCATGAGATGTGATATCTCGATGCTTATACCAAATCTGAGACCCTTCCTATAGCATGAGATGTGATATCCAACTCCTTCCCATTCCAATCCTGAGGCCCTTCCTATAGCATGAGATGTGATGTCTCAATGCTTCTAATACCAAACCTGAGATCCTTCCTATAACATGAGATGTGATATCCAACTCCTTCCCATTCCAATCCTGAGACCCTTCCTATAGCATGAGATGTGATGTCTCAATGCTTCTAATACCAAACCTGAGAACCTTCCTACAGCATGCAATGTGATATCTCAATGCTTCTAATACCAAACCTGAGACCAGTCCTATAACATGAGATGTGATATCCAACTTCTTCCCATTCCAATCCTGAGACCCTTCCTATAACATGAGATGTGATGTCTCAATGCTTCTAATACCAAACCTGAGATCTTTCCTATAACATGAGATGTAATATCCAACTCCATCCCATTCCAATCCTTAGACCCTTCCTATAGCATGAGATGTGCTATCTCAATGCTTATACCAAACCTGAGACCCTTCCTAAAGCTTGAGATGTGATATCCAACTCCTTCCCATTCCAATCCTGAGACCCTTCCTATAGCATGATATGTGATATCTCAATGCCTCTAATACCAAACCTGAGATCCTTCCTCTAACATGAAATGTGATATCGAACTCCTTCACTTCCAAACCTGAGAGCCTACCTATAGCATGAGATGTGATATCCAAGTCCTTCCCATTCCAATCCTTAGACCCTTCCTACAGCATGCAATATGATATCTCAATGATTCTAATAACAAACCTGAGACCCGTCCTATAATATGAGATGTGATATCCAACTCCTTCCCGTTTCAAACCTGAGACCCTTCCTATAGCATGAGATGTGATATCCAACTTCTTCCCATTCCAATCCTGAGACCCTTCCTATAACATGAGATGTGATGTCTCAATGCTTCTAATACCAAACCTGAGATCTTTCCTATAACATGAGATGTAATATCCAACTCCTTCCCATTCCAATCCTGAGACCCTTCCTATAGCATGAGATGTGCTATCTCAATGCTTATACCAAACCTGAGACCCTTCCTAAAGCTTGAGATGTGATATCCAACTCCTTCCCATTCCAATCCTGAGACCCTTCCTATAGCATGAGATGTGATATCTCAATGCTTCTAATATCAAACTTGAGACCCTCCCTATAGCATGAGATGTGATACCCAAGTCCTTCCCATTCCAATCCTGAGACACTTCCTATAGCATGAGATGTGATGTCTCAATGCTTCTAATACCAAACCTGAGATCCTTCCTATAACATGAGATGTGATATCCAACTCCTTCCCATTCCAATCCCGGGACCCTTCCTATAGCATGAGATGTGATATCTCGATGTTTATACCAAACCTGAGACCCTTCCTATAGCATGAGATGTGATATCCAACTCCTTCCCATTCCCATCCTGAGACCCTTCCTATAGCATGAGATGTGATATCTCAATGCCTCTAATACCAAACCTGAGATCCTTCCTCTAACATGAAATGTGATATCCAACTCCTTCCCTTTCCAAACATGAGAGCCTACCTATAGCATGAGATGTGATATCCAAGTCCTTCCCATTCCAATCCTTAGACCCTTCCTACAGCATGCAATATGATATCTCAATGATTCTAATAACAAACCTGAGACCCATCCTATAACATGAGATGGGATATCCAACTCCTTCCCATTCCAATCCTGAGACACTTCCGATAGCAGAGATGTGATATCTCAATGCTTATACCAAACCTGAGACCCTTCCTATAACATGAGATGTGATATCCAACTCCTTCCCGGTCCAAACCTGAGACCCTTACTATAGCATATGTGATATCCAACTCCTTCCCATTCCAAACATGAGACCCTTCCTATAGCAAGAATGTAATATCCAACTCCTTCCCATTCCAATCCTGAGACCATTCCTATAGCATGAGATGTGATATCTCAATGCTTCTAATACCAAACCTGAGATCCTTCCTATAACATGAGATGTGATATCCAACTCCTTCCCATTCCAATCCTGAGACCCTTCCTATAGCATGAGATGTGATGTCTCAATGCTTCTAATACCAAACCTGAGAACCTTCCTACAGCATGCGATGTGATATCTCAATGCTTCTAATACCAAACCTGAGACCAGTCCTATAACATGAGATTGGATATCCAACTCCTTCCCCTTCCAAACCTGAGACCCTTCCTATAGCATGAGATGTGATATCCAACTTCTTCCCATTCCAATCCTGAGACCCTTCCTATAACATGAGATGTGATGTTTCAATGCTTCTAATACCAAACCTGAGATCTTTCCTATAACATGAGATGTAATATCCAACTCCTTCCCATTCCAATCCTGAGACCCTTCCTATAGCATGAGATGTGCTATCTCAATGCTTATACCAAACCTGAGACCCTTCCTAAAGCTTGAGATGTGATATCCAACTCCTTCCCATTCCAATCCTGAGACCCTTCCTATAGCATGAGATGTGATATCTCAATGCTTCTAATATCAAACTTGAGACCCTCCCTATAGCATGAGATGTGACACCCAAGTCCTTCCCATTCCAATCCTGAGACACTTCCTATAGCATGAGATGTGATATCTCAATGCTTATACCAAACCTGAGACCCTTCCTATAGCATGAGATGTGATATCCAACTCCTTCCCATTCCAATCCTGAGACCCTTCCTATAGCATGAGATGTGATGTCTCAATGCTTCTAATACCAAACCTGAGATCCTTCCTATAACATGAGATGTGATATCCAACTCCTTCCCATTCCAATCCTGAGACCCTTCCAATAGCAGAGATGTGATATCTCAATGCTTATACCAAACCTAAGACCCTTCCTATGGCATGAGATGTGATATCCAACTCCTTCCCATTCCAATCCCGAGACCCTTGCTATAGCATGAGATGTGATATCTCGATGCTTATACCAAATCTGAGACCCTTCCTATAGCATGAGATGTGATATCCAACTCCTTCCCATTCCAATCCTGAGGCCCTTCCTATAGCATGAGATGTGATGTCTCAATGCTTCTAATACCAAACCTGAGATCCTTCCTATAACATGAGATGTGATATCCAACTCCTTCCCATTCCAATCCTGAGACCCTTCCTATAGCATGAGATGTGATGTCTCAATGCTTCTAATACCAAACCTGAGAACCTTCCTACAGCATGCGATGTGATATCCAAGTCCTTCCCATTCCAATCCTTAGACCCTTCCTACAGCATGCAATATGATATCTCAATGATTCTAATAACAAACCTGAGACCCATCCTATAACATGAGATGGGATATCCAACTCCTTCCCATTCCAATCCTGAGACACTTCCGATAGCAGAGATGTGATATCTCAATGCTTATACCAAACCTGAGACCCTTCCTATAACATGAGATGTGATATCCAACTCCTTCCCGGTCCAAACCTGAGACCCTTACTATAGCATATGTGATATCCAACTCCTTCCCATTCCAAACATGAGACCCTTCCTATAGCAAGAATGTAATATCCAACTCCTTCCCATTCCAATCCTGAGACCATTCCTATAGCATGAGATGTGATATCTCAATGCTTCTAATACCAAACCT
The DNA here is from genome assembly GCF_040938575.1 of Ambystoma mexicanum. NCBI lineage: Eukaryota > Metazoa > Chordata > Amphibia > Caudata > Ambystomatidae > Ambystoma > Ambystoma mexicanum. The sequence goes on from NW_027182443.1 coordinate 1,547,978, forward strand.
GAGATCCTTCCTATAACATGAGATGTGATATCCAACTCCTTCCCATTCCAATCCTGAGACCCTTCCTATAGCATGAGATGTGATGTCTCAATGCTTCTAATACCAAACCTGAGAACCTTCCTACAGCATGCGATGTGATATCTCAATGCTTCTAATACCAAACCTGAGACCAGTCCTATAACATGAGATTGGATATCCAACTCCTTCCCCTTCCAAACCTGAGACCCTTCCTATAGCATGAGATGTGATATCCAACTTCTTCCCATTCCAATCCTGAGACCCTTCCTATAACATGAGATGTGATGTTTCAATGCTTCTAATACCAAACCTGAGATCTTTCCTATAACATGAGATGTAATATCCAACTCCTTCCCATTCCAATCCTGAGACCCTTCCTATAGCATGAGATGTGATGTCTCAATGCTTCTAATACCAAACCTGAGATCCTTCCTATAACATGAGATGTGATATCCAACTCCTTCCCATTCCAATCCTGAGACCCTTCCAATAGCAGAGATGTGATATCTCAATGCTTATACCAAACCTAAGACCCTTCCTATGGCATGAGATGTGATATCCAACTCCTTCCCATTCCAATCCCGAGACCCTTGCTATAGCATGAGATGTGATATCTCGATGCTTATACCAAATCTGAGACCCTTCCTATAGCATGAGATGTGATATCCAACTCCTTCCCATTCCAATCCTGAGGCCCTTCCTATAGCATGAGATGTGATGTCTCAATGCTTCTAATACCAAACCTGAGATCCTTCCTATAACATGAGATGTGATATCCAACTCCTTCCCATTCCAATCCTGAGACCCTTCCTATAGCATGAGATGTGATGTCTCAATGCTTCTAATACCAAACCTGAGAACCTTCCTACAGCATGCGATGTGATATCCAAGTCCTTCCCATTCCAATCCTTAGACCCTTCCTACAGCATGCAATATGATATCTCAATGATTCTAATAACAAACCTGAGACCCATCCTATAACATGAGATGGGATATCCAACTCCTTCCCATTCCAATCCTGAGACACTTCCGATAGCAGAGATGTGATATCTCAATGCTTATACCAAACCTGAGACCCTTCCTATAACATGAGATGTGATATCCAACTCCTTCCCGGTCCAAACCTGAGACCCTTACTATAGCATATGTGATATCCAACTCCTTCCCATTCCAAACATGAGACCCTTCCTATAGCAAGAATGTAATATCCAACTCCTTCCCATTCCAATCCTGAGACCATTCCTATAGCATGAGATGTGATATCTCAATGCTTCTAATACCAAACCTGAGATCCTTCCTATAACATGAGATGTGATATCCAACTCCTTCCCATTCCAATCCTGAGACCCTTCCTATAGCATGAGATGTGATGTCTCAATGCTTCTAATACCAAACCTGAGAACCTTCCTACAGCATGCGATGTGATATCTCAATGCTTCTAATACCAAACCTGAGACCAGTCCTATAACATGAGATTGGATATCCAACTCCTTCCCCTTCCAAACCTGAGACCCTTCCTATAGCATGAGATGTGATATCCAACTTCTTCCCATTCCAATCCTGAGACCCTTCCTATAACATGAGATGTGATGTTTCAATGCTTCTAATACCAAACCTGAGATCTTTCCTATAACATGAGATGTAATATCCAACTCCTTCCCATTCCAATCCTGAGACCCTTCCTATAGCATGAGATGTGCTATCTCAATGCTTATACCAAACCTGAGACCCTTCCTAAAGCTTGAGATGTGATATCCAACTCCTTCCCATTCCAATCCTGAGACCCTTCCTATAGCATGAGATGTGATATCTCAATGCTTCTAATACCAAACTTGAGACCCTCCCTATAGCATGAGATGTGACACCCAAGTCCTTCCCATTCCAATCCTGAGACACTTCCTATAGCATGAGATGTGATATCTCAATGCTTATACCAAACCTGAGACCCTTCCTATAGCATGAGATGTGATATCCAACTCCTTCCCATTCCAATCCTGAGACCCTTCCTATAGCATGAGATGTGATGTCTCAATGCTTCTAATACCAAACCTGAGATCCTTCCTATAACATGAGATGTGATATCCAACTCCTTCCCATTCCAATCCTGAGACCCTTCCAATAGCAGAGATGTGATATCTCAATGCTTATACCAAACCTAAGACCCTTCCTATGGCATGAGATGTGATATCCAACTCCTTCCCATTCCAATCCCGAGACCCTTGCTATAGCATGAGATGTGATATCTCGATGCTTATACCAAATCTGAGACCCTTCCTATAGCATGAGATGTGATATCCAACTCCTTCCCATTCCAATCCTGAGGCCCTTCCTATAGCATGAGATGTGATGTCTCAATGCTTCTAATACCAAACCTGAGATCCTTCCTATAACATGAGATGTGATATCCAACTCCTTCCCATTCCAATCCTGAGACCCTTCCTATAGCATGAGATGTGATGTCTCAATGCTTCTAATACCAAACCTGAGAACCTTCCTACAGCATGCGATGTGATATCTCAATGCTTCTAATACCAAACCTGAGACCCGTCCTATAACATGAGATGTGATATCCAACTCCTTCCCGTTTCAAACCTGAGACCCTTCCTATAACATGAGATGTGATATCCAACTCCTTCCCGTTTCAAACCTGAGACCCTTCCTATAGCATATGTGATATCCAACTCCTTCCCATTCTAAACATGAGACCCTTCCTATAGCAAGAATGTAATATCCAACTCCTTCCCATTCCAATCCTGAGACCATTCCTATAGCATGAGATGTGATATCTCAATGCTTCTAATACCAAACCTGAGATCCTTCCTATGACATGAGATGTGATATCCAATTCCTCCCCATTCCAAACCTGAGAACCTTCCTACAGCATGCGATGTGATATCTCAATGCTTCTAATACCAAACCTGAGACCAGTCCTATAACATGAGATTGGATATCCAACTCCTTCCCCTTCCAAACCTGAGACCCTTCCTATAGCATGAGATGTGATATCCAACTTCTTCCCATTCCAATCCTGAGACCCTTCCTATAACATGAGATGTGATGTCTCAATGCTTCTAATACCAAACCTGAGATCTTTCCTATAACATGAGATGTGATATCCAACTCCTTCCCATTCCAATCCTGAGACCCTTCCTATAGCATGAGATGTGCTATCTCAATGTTTATACCAAACCTGAGACCCTTCCTAAAGCTTGAGATGTGATATCCAACTCCTTCCCATTCCAATCCTGAGACCCTTCCTATAGCATGAGATGTGATATCTCAATGCCTCTAATACCAAACCTGAGATCCTTCCTATAACATGAGATGTGATATCCAACTCCTTCCCATTCCAATCCTGAGACCCTTCCTATAGCATGAGATGTGATATCTCAATGCTTCTAATACCAAACCTGAGACCAGTCCTATAACATGAGATTGGATATCCAACTCCTTCCCCTTCCAAACCTGAGACCCTTCCTATAGCATGAGATGTGATATCCAACTCCTTCCCATTCCAATCCTGAGGCCCTTCCTACAGCATGAGATGTGATGTCTCAATGCTTCTAATACCAAACCTGAGATCCTTCCTATAACATGAGATGTGATATCCAACTCCTTCCCATTCCAATCCTGAGACCCTTCCTATAGCATGAGATGTGATGTCTCAATGCTTCTAATACCAAACCCGAGAACCTTCCTACAGCATGCGATGTGATATCTCAATGCTTCTAATACCAAACCTGAGACCCGTCCTATAACATGAGATGTGATATCCAACTCCTTCCCGTTTCAAACCTGAGACCCTTCCTATAACATGAGATGTGATATCCAACTCCTTCCCGTTTCAAACCTGAGACCCTTCCTATAGCATATGTGATATCCAACTCCTTCCCATTCTAAACATGAGACCCTTCCTATAGCAAGAATGTAATATCCAACTCCTTCCCATTCCAATCCTGAGACCATTCCTATAGCAAGAGATGTGATATCCAAATCCTTCCCATTCCAATCCTGAGACCCTTCCTATAGCATGAGATGTGATATCTCAATGCTTCTAATACCAAACCTGAGATCCTTCCTATGACATGAGATGTGATATCCAATTCCTCCCCATTCCAAACCTGAGAACCTTCCTACAGCATGCGATGTGATATCTCAATGCTTCTAATACCAAACCTGAGACCAGTCCTATAACATGAGATTGGATATCCAACTCCTTCCCCTTCCAAACCTGAGACCCTTCCTATAGCATGAGATGTGATATCCAACTTCTTCCCATTCCAATCCTGAGACCCTTCCTATAACATGAGATGTGATGTCTCAATGCTTCTAATACCAAACCTGAGATCTTTCCTATAACATGAGATGTGATATCCAACTCCTTCCCATTCCAATCCTGAGACCCTTCCTATAGCATGAGATGTGCTATCTCAATGCTTATACCAAACCTGAGACCCTTCCTACAGCATGCGATGTGATATCTCAATGCTTCTAATACCAAACCTGAGACCCGTCCTATAACATGAGATGTGATATCCAACTCCTTCCCGTTTCAAACCTGAGACCCTTCCTATAACATGAGATGTGATATCCAACTCCTTCCCGTTTCAAACCTGAGACCCTTCCTATAGCATATGTGATATCCAACTCCTTCCCATTCTAAACATGAGACCCTTCCTATAGCAAGAATGTAATATCCAACTCCTTCCCATTCCAATCCTGAGACCATTCCTATAGCATGAGATGTGATATCTCAATGCTTCTAATACCAAACCTGAGATCCTTCCTATGACATGAGATGTGATATCCAATTCCTCCCCATTCCAAACCTGAGAACCTTCCTACAGCATGCGATGTGATATCTCAATGCTTCTAATACCAAACCTGAGACCAGTCCTATAACATGAGATTGGATATCCAACTCCTTCCCCTTCCAAACCTGAGACCCTTCCTATAGCATGAGATGTGATATCCAACTTCTTCCCATTCCAATCCTGAGACCCTTCCTATAACATGAGATGTGATGTCTCAATGCTTCTAATACCAAACCTGAGATCTTTCCTATAACATGAGATGTGATATCCAACTCCTTCCCATTCCAATCCTGAGACCCTTCCTATAGCATGAGATGTGCTATCTCAATGTTTATACCAAACCTGAGACCCTTCCTAAAGCTTGAGATGTGATATCCAACTCCTTCCCATTCCAATCCTGAGACCCTTCCTATAGCATGAGATGTGATATCTCAATGCCTCTAATACCAAACCTGAGATCCTTCCTATAACATGAGATGTGATATCCAACTCCTTCCCATTCCAATCCTGAGACCCTTCCTATAGCATGAGATGTGATATCTCAATGCTTCTAATACCAAACCTGAGACCAGTCCTATAACATGAGATTGGATATCCAACTCCTTCCCCTTCCAAACCTGAGACCCTTCCTATAGCATGAGATGTGATATCCAACTCCTTCCCATTCCAATCCTGAGGCCCTTCCTATAGCATGAGATGTGATGTCTCAATGCTTCTAATACCAAACCTGAGATCCTTCCTATAACATGAGATGTGATATCCAACTCCTTCCCATTCCAATCCTGAGACCCTTCCTATAGCATGAGATGTGATGTCTCAATGCTTCTAATACCAAACCCGAGAACCTTCCTACAGCATGCGATGTGATATCTCAATGCTTCTAATACCAAACCTGAGACCCGTCCTATAACATGAGATGTGATATCCAACTCCTTCCCGTTTCAAACCTGAGACCCTTCCTATAACATGAGATGTGATATCCAACTCCTTCCCGTTTCAAACCTGAGACCCTTCCTATAGCATATGTGATATCCAACTCCTTCCCATTCTAAACATGAGACCCTTCCTATAGCAAGAATGTAATATCCAACTCCTTCCCATTCCAATCCTGAGACCATTCCTATAGCAAGAGATGTGATATCCAAATCCTTCCCATTCCAATCCTGAGACCCTTCCTATAGCATGAGATGTGATATCTCAATGCTTCTAATACCAAACCTGAGATCCTTCCTATGACATGAGATGTGATATCCAATTCCTCCCCATTCCAAACCTGAGAACCTTCCTACAGCATGCGATGTGATATCTCAATGCTTCTAATACCAAACCTGAGACCAGTCCTATAACATGAGATTGGATATCCAACTCCTTCCCCTTCCAAACCTGAGACCCTTCCTATAGCATGAGATGTGATATCCAACTTCTTCCCATTCCAATCCTGAGACCCTTCCTATAACATGAGATGTGATGTCTCAATGCTTCTAATACCAAACCTGAGATCTTTCCTATAACATGAGATGTGATATCCAACTCCTTCCCATTCCAATCCTGAGACCCTTCCTATAGCATGAGATGTGCTATCTCAATGCTTATACCAAACCTGAGACCCTTCCTAAAGCTTGAGATGTGATATCCAACTCCTTCCCATTCCAATCCTGAGACCCTTCCTATAGCATGAGATGTGATATCTCAATGCCTCTAATACCAAACCTGAGATCCTTCCTCTAACATGAAATGTGATATCCAACTCCTTCCCGTTCCAAACATGAGAGCCTACCTATAGCATGAGATGTGATATCCAAGTCCTTCCCATTCCAATCCTTAGACCCTTCCTACAGCATGCAATATGATATCTCAATGATTCTAATAACAAACCTGAGACCCATCCTATAACATGAGATGGGATATCCAACTCCTTCCCATTCCAATCCTGAGACACCTCCGATAGCAGAGATGTGATATCTCAATGCTTATACCAAACCTGAGACCCTTCCTATAACATGAGATGTGATGTCCAACTCCTTCCCGGTCCAAACCTGAGACCCTTACTATAGCATATGTGATATCCAACTCCTTCCCATTCCAAACATGAGACCCTTCCTATAGCAAGAATGTAATATCCAACTCCTTCCCATTCCAATCCTGAGACCATTCCTATAGCATGAGATGTGATATCTCAATGCTTCTAATACCAAACCTGAGATCCTTCCTATAACATGAGATGTGATATCCAACTCCTTCCCATTCCAATCCTGAGACCCTTCCTATAGCATGAGATGTGATGTCTCAATGCTTCTAATACCAAACCTGAGAACCTTCCTACAGCATGCGATGTGATATCTCAATGCTTCTAATACCAAACCTGAGACCAGTCCTATAACATGAGATTGGATATCCAACTCCTTCCCCTTCCAAACCTGAGACCCTTCCTATAGCATGAGATGTGATATCCAACTTCTTCCCATTCCAATCCTGAGACCCTTCCTATAACATGAGATGTGATGTCTCAATGCTTCTAATACCAAACCTGAGATCTTTCCTATAACATGAGATGTAATATCCAACTCCTTCCCATTCCAATCCTGAGACCCTTCCTATAGCATGAGATGTGCTATCTCAATGCTTATACCAAACCTGAGACCCTTCCTAAAGCTTGAGATGTGATATCCAACTCCTTCCCATTCCAATCCTGAGACCCTTCCTATAGCATGAGATGTGATATCTCAATGCTTCTAATATCAAACTTGAGCCCCTCCCTATAGCATGAGATGTGACACCCAAGTCCTTCCCATTCCAATCCTGAGACACTTCCTATAGCATGAGATGTGATATCTCAATGCTTATACCAAACCTGAGACCCTTCCTATAGCATGAGATGTGATATCCAACTCCTTCCCATTCCAATCCTGAGACCCTTCCTATAGCATGAGATGTGATGTCTCAATGCTTCTAATACCAAACCTGAGATCCTTCCTATAACATGAGATGTGATATCCAACTCCTTCCCATTCCAATCTTGAGACCCTTCCAATAGCAGAGATGTGATATCTCAATGCTTATACCAAACCTAAGACCCTTCCTATGGCATGAGATGTGATATCCAACTCCTTCCCATTCCAATCCCGAGACCCTTCCTATAGCATGAGATGTGATATCTCGATGCATATACCAAATCTGAGACCCTTCCTATAGCATGAGATGTGATATCCAACTCCTTCCCATTCCAATCCTGAGGCCCTTCCTATAGCATGAGATGTGATGTCTCAATGCTTCTAATACCAAACCTGAGATCCTTCCTATAACATGAGATGTGATATCCAACTCCTTCCCATTCCAATCCTGAGACCCTTCCTATAGCATGAGATGTGATGTCTCAATGCTTCTAATACCAAACCTGAGAACCTTCCTACAGCATGCGATGTGATATCTCAATGCTTCTAATACCAAACCTGAGACCCGTCCTATAACATGAGATGTGATATCCAACTCCTTCCCGTTTCAAACCTGAGACCCTTCCTATAACATGAGATGTGATATCCAACTCCTTCCCGTTTCAAACCTGAGACCCTTCCTATAGCATATGTGATATCCAACTCCTTCCCATTCCAAACATGAGACCCTTCCTATAGCAAGAATGTAATATCCAACTCCTTCCCATTCCAATCCTGAGACCATTCCTATAGCATGAGATGTGATATCTCAATGCTTCTAATACCAAACCTGAGATCCTTCCTATGACATGAGATGTGATATCCAATTCCTCCCCATTCCAAACCTGAGAACCTTCCTACAGCATGCGATGTGATATCTCAATGCTTCTAATACCAAACCTGCCAGTCCTATAACATGAGATTGGATATCCAACTCCTTCCCCTTCCAAACCTGAGACCCTTCCTATAGCATGAGATGTGATATCCAACTTCTTCCCATTCCAATCCTGAGACCCTTCCTATAACATGAGATGTGATGTCTCAATGCTTCTAATACCAAACCTGAGATCTTTCCTATAACATGAGATGTGATATCCGACTCCTTCCCATTCCAATCCTGAGACCCTTCCTATAGCATGAGATGTGCTATCTCAATGCTTATACCAAACCTGAGACCCTTCCTAAAGCTTGAGATGTGATATCCAACTCCTTCCCATTCCAATCCTGAGACCCTTCCTATAACATGAAATGTGATATCCAACTCCTTCCCATTCCAACCTGAGACCCTTCCTATAGCATGAGATGGGATATCCAACTCCTTCCAAATCCAATACTGATACCCTTCCAATAGCATGAGATGTGATATCCCAATGCTTCTACCAAACCTGAGAACCATACTATGGCATGAGATGTGATATCAAACTCCTTCCCATTCCAATCCTGAGACTCTTCCTATAGCTTGAGATGTGATATCCGAAATCCTTCCCATTCCAATTCTGAGACCCTTCCTATACGATGAGACTTGATATCTCAATGCTTCTAATACCAAACCTGAGACCCGTCCTATAACATGAGATGTGATATCCAAATCTTTCCCCTTCCAAACCTTAGACCCTTCCTTTATCATGAGATGTGATATCCAACTCCTTCCCATTCCGATCCTGAGACCCTTCCGATATCATGAGATTTGTTATCTCAATGCTTCTTATATCAAAATTGAGACCCGCCTATAACATGAGATGTGATATCCAAATCTTTCCCCTTCCAAACCTTAGACCCTTCCTTTATCATGAGATGGGATATCCAACTCCTTCCCATTCCAATCCTGAGACCCTTCCGATAGCAGAGATGTGATATCTCAATGCTTATACCAATCCTGAGACCCTTCCTATGGCCTGAGATGTCATATACAACTCCTTCCCAATCCAATCCTGAGACCCTTCCTATAGCATGAGATGTGATATCTCAATGCTTATACCAAATCTGAGACCCTTCCTATAGCATGAGATGTGATATCCAACTCCTTCCCATTCCAATCCTGAGACCCTTCCTATAGCATGAGATGTGATGTCTCAATGCTTCTAATACCAAACCTGAGATCCTTCCTATAACATGAGATGTGATATCCAACTCCTTCCCATTCCAATCCTGAGACCCTTCCTATAGCATGAGATGTGATGTCTCAATGCTTCTAATACCAAACCTGAGAACCTTCCTACAGCATGGAATGTGATATCTCAATGCTTCTAATACCAAACCTGAGACCAGTCCTATAACATGAGATTGGATATCCAACTCCTTCCCCTTCCAAACCTGAGACCCTTCCTATAGCATGAGATGTGATATCCAACTTCTTCCCATTCCAATCCTGAGACCCTTCCTATAACATGAGATGTGATGTCTCAATGCTTCTAATACCAAACCTGAGAACCTTCCTACAGCATGCGATGTGATATCTCAATGCTTCTAATACCAAACCTGAGACCCGTCCTATAACATGAGATGTGATATCCAACTCCTTCCCGTTTCAAACCTGAGACCCTTCCTATAACATGAGATGTGATATCCAACTCCTTCCCGTTTCAAACCTGAGACCCTTCCTATAGCATATGTGATATCCAACTCCTTCCCATTCCAAACATGAGACCCTTCCTATAGCAAGAATGTAATATCCAACTCCTTCCCATTCCAATCCTGAGACCATTCCTATAGCATGAGATGTGATATCTCAATGCTTCTAATACCAAACCTGAGATCCTTCCTATGACATGAGATGTGATATCCAATTCCTCCCCATTCCAAACCTGAGAACCTTCCTACAGCATGCGATGTGATATCTCAATGCTTCTAATACCAAACCTGAGACCAGTCCTATAACATGAGATTGGATATCCAACTCCTTCCCCTTCCAAACCTGAGACCCTTCCTATAGCATGAGATGTGATATCCAACTTCTTCCCATTCCAATCCTGAGACCCTTCCTATAACATGAGATGTGATGTCTCAATGCTTCTAATACCAAACCTGAGATCTTTCCTATAACATGAGATGTGATATCCGACTCCTTCCCATTCCAATCCTGAGACCCTTCCTATAGCATGAGATGTGCTATCTCAATGCTTATACCAAACCTGAGACCCTTCCTAAAGCTTGAGATGTGATATCCAACTCCTTCCCATTCCAATCCTGAGACCCTTCCTATAACATGAAATGTGATATCCAACTCCTTCCCATTCCAACCTGAGACCCTTCCTATAGCATGAGATGGGATATCCAACTCCTTCCAAATCCAATACTGATACCCTTCCAATAGCATGAGATGTGATATCCCAATGCTTCTACCAAACCTGACAACCATACTATGGCATGAGATGTGATATCAAACTCCTTCCCATTCCAATCCTGAGACTCTTCCTATAGCTTGAGATGTGATATCCGAAATCCTTCCCATTCCAATTCTGAGACCCTTCCTATACGATGAGACTTGATATCTCAATGCTTCTAATACCAAACCTGAGACCCGTCCTATAACATGAGATGTGATATCCAAATCTTTCCCCTTCCAAACCTTAGACCCTTCCTTTATCATGAGATGTGATATCCAACTCCTTCCCATTCCGATCCTGAGACACTTCCGATATCATGAGATTTGTTATCTCAATGCTTCTTATATCAAAATTGAGACCCGCCTATAACATGAGATGTGATATCCAAATCTTTCCCCTTCCAAACCTTAGACCCTTCCTTTATCATGAGATGGGATATCCAACTCCTTCCCATTCCAATCCTGAGACCCTTCCGATAGCAGAGATGTGATATCTCAATGCTTATACCAATCCTGAGACCCTTCCTATGGCCTGAGATGTCATATACAACTCCTTCCCAATCCAATCCTGAGACCCTTCCTATAGCATGAGATGTGATATCTCAATGCTTATACCAAATCTGAGACCCTTCCTATAGCATGAGATGTGATATCCAACTCCTTCCCATTCCAATCCTGAGACCCTTCCTATAGCATGAGATGTGATGTCTCAATGCTTCTAATACCAAACCTGAGATCCTTCCTATAACATGAGATGTGATATCCAACTCCTTCCCATTCCAATCCTGAGACCCTTCATATAGCATGAGATGTGATGTCTCAGTGCTTCTAATACCAAACCTGAGAACCTTCCTACAGCATGCGATGTGATATCTCAATGCTTCTAATACCAAACCTGAGACCAGTCCTATAACATGAGATTGGATATCCAACTCGTTCCCCTTCCAAACCTGAGACCCTTCCTATAGCATGAGATGTGATATCCAACTTCTTCCCATTCCAATCCTGAGACCCTTCCTATAACGTGAGATGTGATGTCTCAATGCTTCTAATACCAAACCTGAGATCTTTCCTATAAAATGAGATATAATATCCAACTCCTTCCCATTCCAATCCTGAGACCCTTCCTATAGCATGAGATGTGCTATCTCAATGCTTATACCAAAACTGAGACCCTTCCTAAAGCTTGAGATGTGATATCCAACTCCTTCCCATTCCAATCCTGAGACCCTTCCTATAGCATGAGATGTGATATCTCAATGCTTCTAATATCAAACTTGAGACCCTCCCTATAGCATGAGATGTGATACCCAAGTCCTTCCCATTCCAATCCTGAGACACTTCCTATAGCATGAGATGTGATGTCTCAATGCTTCTAATACCAAACCTGAGATCCTTCCTATAACATGAGATGTGATATCCAACTCCTTCCCATTCCAATCCCGGGACCCTTCCTATAGAATGGGATGTGATATCTCGATGTTTATACCAAACCTGAGACCCTTCCTATAGCATGCGATGTGATATCCAACTCCTTCCCATTCCAATCCTGAGACCCTTCCTATAGCATGAGATGTGATATCTCAATGCTTCTAATATCAAACTTGAGCCCCTCCCTATAGCATGAGATGTGACACCCAAGTCCTTCCCATTCCAATCCTGAGACACTTCCTATAGCATGAGATGTGATATCTCAATGCTTATACCAAACCTGAGACCCTTCCTATAGCATGAGATGTGATATCCAAATCTTTCCCCTTCCAAACCTTAGACACTTCCTTTATCATGAGATGTGATATCCAACTCCTTCCCATTCCGATCCTGAGATCCTTCCGATATCATGAGATTTGTTATCTCAATGCTTCTTATATCAAAATTGAGACCCGCCTATAACATGAGATGTGATATCCAAATCTTTCCCCTTCCAAACCTTAGACCCTTCCTTTATCATGAGATGGGATATCCAACTCCTTCCCATTCCAATCCTGAGACCCTTCCGATAGCAGAGATGTGATATCTCAATGCTTATACCAATCCTGAGACCCTTCCTATGGCCTGAGATGTCATATACAACTCCTTCCCATTCCAAACATGAGACCCTTCCTATAGCAAGAATGTAATATCCAACTCCTTCCCATTCCAATCCTGAGACCATTCCTATAGCATGAGATGTGATATCTCAATGCTTCTAATACCAAACCTGAGATCCTTCCTATGACATGAGATGTGATATCCAATTCCTCCCCATTCCAAACCTGAGAACCTTCCTACAGCATGCGATGTGATATCTCAATGCTTCTAATACCAAACCCGAGACCAGTCCTATAACATGAGATTGGATATCCAACTCCTTCCCCTTCCAAACCTGAGACCCTTCCTATAGCATGAGATGTGATATCCAACTTCTTCCCATTCCATTCCTGAGACCCTTCCTATAACATGAGATGCGATGTCTCAATGCTTCTAATACCAAACCTGAGATCTTTCCTATAACATGAGATGTGATATCCAACTCCTTCCCATTCCAATCCTGAGACCCTTCCTATAGCATGAGATGTGATATCTCAATGCTTATACCAAACCTGAGACCCTTCCTATAGCGTGAGATGTGATATCCAACTCCTTCCCATTCCAATCCTGAGACCCTTCCTATAGCATGAGATGTGATATCTCAAGGCCTCTAATACCAAACCTGAGATCCTTCTTCTAACATGAAATGTGATATCCAACTCCTTCCCCTTCCAAACCTGAGAGCCTTCCTATAGCATGAGATATGATATCCAAGTCCTTCCCATCCAATCCTGAGACCCTTCCTATAACATGAAATGTGATATCCAACTCCTTCCCATTCCAACCTGAGACCCTTACTATAGCATGAGATGGGATATCCAACTCCTTCCAAATCCAATGCTGATACCCTTCCGATAGCATGAGATGTGATATCCCAATGCTTCTACCAAACCTGAGACCCATACTATGGCATGAGATGTGATATCAAACTCCTTCCCATTCCAATCCTGAGACCCTACCTATAGCTTGAGATGTGATATCCAACTCCTTCCCATTCCAATTCTGAGACCCTTCCTATACCATGAAACTTGATATCTCAATGCTTCTAATACAAAACCTGAGACCCGTCCTATAACATGAGATGTGATATCCAAATCCTTCCCCTTCCAAACCTTAGACCCTTCCTTTATCATGAGATGTGATATCCAATTCCTTCCCATTGCAATCCTGACACCCTTCCGATACATGAGATTTGTTATCTCAATACTTCTAATATCAAACTTGAGACCCTCCCTATAGCATGAGATGTGACATCCAAGTCCTCCCCATTCCAATCCTGAGACTCTTCCTATAGCATGAGATGTGATATCTCAATGCTTCTAATACCAAACCTGAGACCCTTCCTATAACATGAGATGGGATATCCAACTCCTTCCCATTCCAATCCTGAGAGACCCTTCCGATAGCAGAGATGTGATATCTCAATGCTTATACCAAACCTGAGACCCTTCCTATGGCCTGATTTGTCATATACAACTCCTTCCCATTCCAATCCTGAGACCCTTCCTATAGCATGAGATGTGATATCTCAATGCTTATACCAAATCCGAGACCCTTCCTATAGCATGAGATGTGATATCCAACTCCTTCCCATTCCAATCCTGAGACCCTTCCTATAGCATGAGATGTGATGTCTCAATGCTTCTAATACCAAACCTGAGATCCTTCCTATAACATGAGATGTGATAGCCAACCCCTTCCCATTCCAATCCTGAGACCCTTATGATAGCATGAGATGTGATATCTCAATTCCTCTAATACCAAACCTGAGATACTTCTGATAGCATGAGATGTGATATCTCAATGCTTCTAGTACCAAACCTGAGATCCTTCCTATAACATGAGATGTGATTTCTAAATCCTTCCACTTCCAAACCTATGACCCTCCCTTTAGCATGAGATGTGATATCCAACTCCTTCCCATTCCAATCCTGAGACCCTTCTGATAGCATGAGATGTGATATTTCAATGCCTCTAATACCAAACCTGAGATCCTACCTCTAACATGAAATGTGATATCCATCTCCTTCCCTTTCCAAACATGAGACCCTGCCTATAGCATGAGATGTGATATCAAAAGTCCTTCCCATTCCAATCCTGAGACCCTTCCTATAGCATGTGATGTGATATCTCAATGCTTATACCAAACCTGAGACCCTTCCTATGGCATGAGATGTCATATACAACTCCTTCCCATTCCAATCCTGAGACCCTTCCTATAGCATGAGATGTGATATCTCAATGCTTATACCAAACCTGAGACCCTTCCTATAGCATGAGATGTGATATCCAACTTCTTCCCATTCCAATCCTGAGACCCTTCCTATAACATGAGATGTGATGTCTCAATGCTTCTAATACCAAACCTGAGACCCTTCCTATAACATGAGATGGGATATCCAACTCCTTCCCATTCCAATCCTGAGACCCTTCCGATAGTAGAGATGTGATATCTCAATGCTTATACCAAACCTGAGACCCTTCCTATGGCCTGAGATGTCATATACAACTCCTTCCCATTCCAATCCTGAGACCGTTCCTATAGCATGAGATGTGATATCTCAATGCTTATACCAAATCTGAGACCCTTCCTATAGCATGAGATGTGATATCCAACTCCTTCCCATTCCAATCCTGAGACCCTTCCTATAGCATGAGATGCGATGTCTCAATGCTTCTAATACCAAACCTGAGATCCTTCCTATAACATGAGATGTGATATCCAACTCCTTCCCATTCCAATCCTGAGACCCTTATGATAGCATGAGATGTGATATCTCAATGCCTCTAATACCAAACCTGAGATACTTCCGATAGCATGAGATGTGATATCTCAATGCTTCTAATACCAAACCTGAGATCCTTCCTATAACATGAGATGTGATTTCCAAATCCTTCCCCTTCCAAACCTGAGACCCTCCCTTTAGCATGAGATGTGATATCCAACTCCTTCCCATTCCAATCCTGAGACCCTTCTGATAGCATGAGATGTGATATTTCAGTGCCTCTAATACCAAACCTGAGATCCTACCTCTAACATGAAATGTGATATCCATCTCCTTCCCTTTCCAAACCTGAGACCCTGCTTACAGCATGAGATGTGATATCCAAGTCCTTCCCATTACAATCCTGAGACCCTTCCTATAGCATGTGATGTGATATCTCAATGCTTATACCAAACCTGAGACCCTTCCTATGGCATGAGATGTCATATACAACTCCTTCCCATTCCAATCCTGAGACCCTTCCTATAGCATGAGATGTGATATCTCAATGCTTATACCAAACCTGAGACCCTTCCTATAGCATGAGATGTGATATCCAACTTCTTCCCATTCCAATCCTGAGACCCTTCCTATAACATGAGATGTGATGTCTCAATGCTTCTAATACCAAACCTGAGATCTTTCCTATAACATGAGATGTGATATCCAACTCCTTCCAATTCCAATCCTGAGACCCTTCCTATAGCATGAGATGTGATATCACAATGCTTATACCAAACCTGAGACCGTTCCTATAGCTTGAGATGTGATATCCAACTCCTTCCCATTCCAATCCTGAGACCCTTCCTATAGCATGAGATGTGATGTCTCAAGGCCTCTAATACCAAACCTGAGATCGTTCCTCTAACATGAAATGTGATATCCAACTCCTTCCCCTTCCAAACCTGAGAGCCTTCCTATAGCATGAGATATGATAGCCAAGTCCTTCCAATTCCAATCCTGAGACCCTTCCTATAACATGAAATGTGATATCCAACTCCTTCCCATTCCAACCTGAGACCCTTCCTATAGCATGAGATGGGATATCTCAATGCTTCTAATACCAAACCTGAGACTCTTCCTATAACATGAGATGGGATATCCAACTCCTTCCCATTCCAATCCTGAGACCCTTCCGATAGCAGAGATGTGATATCTCAATGCTTATACCAAACCTGAGACCCTTCCTATGGCCTGAGATGTGATATCCAACTGCTTCCCATTCCAATCCTGAGACCCTTCCTATAGCATGAGATGTGATATCTCAATGCTTATACCAAATCTGAGACCCTTCCTATAGCATGAGATGTGATATCCAACTTCTTCCCATTCCAATCCTGAGACCCTTCCTATAACATGAGATGTGATGTCTCAATGCTTCTAATACCAAACCTGAGATCTTTCCTATAACATGAGATGTGATATCCAACTCCTTCCCATTCCAATCCTGAGACCCTTCCTATAGCATGAGATGTGATATCTCAATGCTTATACCAAACCTGAGACCCTTCCTAAGGCCTGAGATGTCATATACAACTCCTTCCCATTCCAATCCTGAGACCCTTCCTATAGCATGAGATGTGATATCTCAAGGCCTCTAATACCAAACCTGAGATCGTTCCTCTAACATGAAATGTGATATCCAACTCCTTCCCCTTCCAAACCTGAGAGCCTTCCTATAGCATGAGATATGATAGCCAAGTCCTTCCAATTCCAATCCTGAGACCCTTCCTATAACATGAAATGTGATATCCAACTCCTTCCCATTCCAACCTGAGACCCTTCCTATAGCATGAGATGGGATATCTCAATGCTTCTAATACCAAACCTGAGACTCTTCCTATAACATGAGATGGGATATCCAACTCCTTCCCATTCCAATCCTGAGACCCTTCCGATAGCAGAGATGTGATATCTCAATGCTTATACCAAACCTGAGACCCTTCCTATGGCCTGAGATGTGATATCCAACTGCTTCCCATTCCAATCCTGAGACCCTTCCTATAGCATGAGATGTGATATCTCAATGCTTATACCAAATCTGAGACCCTTCCTATAGCATGAGATGTGATATCCAACTCCTTCCCATTCCAATCCTGAGACCCTTCCTATAGCATGAGATGTGATGTCTCAATGCTTCTAATACCAAACCTGAGATCCTTCCTATAACATGAGATGTGATTTCCAAATCCTTCCCCTTCCAAACCTGAGACCCTCCCTTTAGCATGAGATGTGATATCCAACTCCTTCCCATTCCAATCCTGAGACCCTTCTGCTAGCATGAGATGTGATATCTCAATGCCTCTAATACCAAACCTGAGATCCTACCTCTAACATGAAATGTGATATCCATCTCCTTCCCTTTCCAAACCTGAGACCCTGTCTATAGCATGAGATGTCATATACAACTCCTTCCCATTCCAATCCTGAGACCCTTCCTATAGCACGAGATGTGATATCTCAATGCTTATACCAAACCTGAGACCCTTCCTATAGCACGAGATGTGATATCCAACTCCTTCCCATTCCAATCCTGAGACCCTGCCTATAGCATGAGATGTGATATCCAACTCCTTCCCATTCCAATCCTGAGACCCTTCCTATAGCCTGAGATGTGATATCTCAATGCCTCTAATACCAAACCTGAGATCCTTCCTCTAACATGAAATGTGATATCCAACTCCTTCCCTTTCCAAACCTGAGAGCCTATCTATAGCATGAGATGTGATATCCAAGTCCTTCCCATTCCAATCTTGAGACACTTCCGATAACAGAGATGTGATATCTCAATGCTTATACCAAACCTGAGACCCTTCCTATAACATGAGATGTGATATCCAACTCCTTCCCGTTCCAATCCTGAGCCCCTTCCTTTAGCATGAGATGTGATGTCTCAATGCTTCTAATACCAAACCTGAGACCCTTCCTATAACATGAGATGTGATATCCAACTCCTTCCCGTTTCAAACCTGAGACCCTTCCTATAGCATATGTGATATCCAACTCCTTCCCATTCCACACATGAGACCCTTTCTATAGCAAGAATGTAATATCTAACTCCTTCTAATTCCAATCCTGAGACCATTCCTATAGCATGAGATGTGATATCTCAATGCTTGTAATACCAAACCTGAGATCCTTCCTATGACATGAGATGTGATATCCAATTCCTCCCCATTCCAAACCTGAGAACCTTCCTACAGCATGCGATGTGATATCTCAATGCTTCTAATACCAAACCTGAGACCAGTCCTATAACATGTGATTGGATATCCAACTCCTTCCCCTTCCAAACCTGAGACCCTTCCTATAGCATGAGATGTGATATCCAACTTCTTCCCATTCCAATCCTGAGACCCTTCCTATAACATGAGATGTGATGTCTCAATGCTTCTAATACCAAACCTGAGATCTTTCCTATAACATGAGATGTGATATCCAACTCCTTCCCATTCCAATCCTGAGACCCTTCCTATAGCATGAGATGTGCTATCTCAATGCTTATACCAAACCTGAGACCCTTCCTAAAGCTTGAGATGTGATATCCAACTCCTTCCCATTCCAATCCTGAGACCCTTCCTATAACATGAAATGTGATATCCAACTCCTTCCCATTCCAACCTGAGACCCTTCCTATAGCATGAGATGGGATATCCAACTCCTTCCAAATCCAATACTGATACCCTTCCAATAGCATGAGATGTGATATCCCAATGCTTCTACCAAACCTGAGAACCATACTATGGCATGAGATGTGATATCAAACTCCTTCCCATTCCAATCCTGAGACTCTTCCTATAGCTTGAGATGTGATATCCAAATCCTTCCCATTCCAATTCTGAGACCCTTCCTATACCATGAGACTTGATATCTCAATGCTTCTAATACCAAACCTGAGACCCGTCCTATAACATGAGATGTGATATCCAAATCTTTCCCCTTCCAAACCTTAGACCCTTCCTTTATCATGAGATGGGATATCCAACTCCTTTCCATTCCAATCCTGAGACCCTTCCGATAGCAGAGATGTGATATCTCAATGCTTATACCAATCCTGAGACCCTTCCTATGGCCTGAGATGTCATATACAACTCCTTCCCAATCCAATCCTGAGACCCTTCCTATATCATGAGATGTGATATCTCAATGCTTATACCAAATCTGAGACCCTTCCTATAGCATGAGATGTGATATCCAACTCCTTCAAATTCCAATCCTGAGACCCTTCCTATAGCATGAGATGTGATGTCTCAATGCTTCTAATACCAAACCTGAGATCCTTCCTATAACATGAGATGTGATATCCAACTCCTTCCCATTCCAATCCTGAGACCCTTCCTATAGCATGAGATGTGATGTCTCAATGCTTCTAATACCAAACCTGAGAACCTTCCTACAGCATGCGATGTGATATCTCAATGCTTCTAATACCAAACCTGAGACCAGTCCTATAACATGAGATTGGATATCCAACTCCTTCCCCTTCCAAACCTGAGACCCTTCCTATAACATAAGATGTGATATCCAACTTCTTCCCATTCCAATCCTGAGACCCTTCCTATAACATGAGATGTGATGTCTCAATGCTTCTAATACCAAACCTGAGATCTTTCCTATAACATGAGATGTAATATCCAACTCCTTCCCATTCCAATCCTGAGACCCTTCCTATAGCATGAGATGTGCTATCGCAATGCTTATACCAAACCTGAGACCCTCCCTTTAGCATGAGATGTGATATCCAACACCTTCCCATTCCAATCCTGAGACCCTTCTGATAGCATGAGATGTGATATTTCAGTGCCTCTAATACCAAACCTGAGATCCTACCTCTAACATGAAATGTGATATCCATCTCCTTCCCTTTCCAAACCTGAGACCCTGCTTACAGCATGAGATGTGATATCCAAGTCCTTCCCATTACAATCCTGAGACCCTTCCTATAGCATGTGATGTGATATCTCAATGCTTATACCAAACCTGAGACCCTTCCTATGGCATGAGATGTCATATACAACTCCTTCCCATTCCAATCCTGAGACCCTTCCTATAGCATGAGATGTGACATCTCAATGCTTATACCAAACCTGAGACCCTTCCTATAGCATGAGATGTGATATCCAACTTCTTCCCATTCCAATCCTGAGACCCTTCCTATAACATGAGATGTGATGTCTCAATGCTTCTAATACCAAACCTGAGATCTTTCCTATAACATGAGATGTGATATCCAACTCCTTCCCATTCCAATCCTGAGACCCTTCCTATAGCATGAGATGTGATATCACAATGCTTATACCAAACCTGAGACCGTTCCTATAGCTTGAGATGTGATATCCAACTCCTTCCCATTCCAATCCTGAGACCCTTCCTATAGCATGAGATGTGATATCTCAAGGCCTCTAATACCAAACCTGAGATCGTTCCTCTAACATGAAATGTGATATCCAACTCCTTCCCCTTCCAAACCTGAGAGCCTTCCTATAGCATGAGATATGATAGCCAAGTCCTTCCAATTCCAATCCTGAGACCCTTCCTATAACATGAAATGTGATATCCAACTCCTTCCCATTCCAACCTGAGACCCTTCCTATAGCATGAGATGGGATATCTCAATGCTTCTAATACCAAACCTGAGACTCTTCCTATAACATGAGATGGGATATCCAACTCCTTCCCATTCCAATCCTGAGACCCTTCCGATAGCAGAGATGTGATATCTCAATGCTTATACCAAACCTGAGACCCTTCCTATGGCCTGAGATGTGATATCCAACTGCTTCCCATTCCAATCCTGAGACCCTTCCTATAGCATGAGATGTGATATCTCAATGCTTATACCAAATCTGAGACCCTTCCTATAGCATGAGATGTGATATCCAACTTCTTCCCATTCCAATCCTGAGACCCTTCCTATAACATGAGATGTGATGTCTCAATGCTTCTAATACCAAACCTGAGATCTTTCCTATAACATGAGATGTGATATCCAACTCCTTCCCATTCCAATCCTGAGACCCTTCCTATAGCATGAGATGTGATATCTCAATGCTTATACCAAACCTGAGACCCTTCCTAAGGCCTGAGATGTCATATACAACTCCTTCCCATTCCAATCCTGAGACCCTTCCTATAGCATGAGATGTGATATCTCAAGGCCTCTAATACCAAACCTGAGATCGTTCCTCTAACATGAAATGTGATATCCAACTCCTTCCCCTTCCAAACCTGAGAGCCTTCCTATAGCATGAGATATGATAGCCAAGTCCTTCCAATTCCAATCCTGAGACCCTTCCTATAACATGAAATGTGATATCCAACTCCTTCCCATTCCAACCTGAGACCCTTCCTATAGCATGAGATGGGATATCTCAATGCTTCTAATACCAAACCTGAGACTCTTCCTATAACATGAGATGGGATATCCAACTCCTTCCCATTCCAATCCTGAGACCCTTCCGATAACAGAGATGTGATATCTCAATGCTTATACCAAACCTGAGACCCTTCCTATGGCCTGAGATGTGATATCCAACTGCTTCCCATTCCAATCCTGAGACCCTTCCTATAGCATGAGATGTGATATCTCAATGCTTATACCAAATCTGAGACCCTTCCTATAGCATGAGATGTGATATCCAACTCCTTCCCATTCCAATCCTGAGACCCTTCCTATAGCATGAGATGTGATGTCTCAATGCTTCTAATACCAAACCTGAGATCCTTCCTATAACATGAGATGTGATTTCCAAATCCTTCCCCTTCCAAACCTGAGACCCTCCCTTTAGCATGAGATGTGATATCCAACTCCTTCCCATTCCAATCCTGAGACCCTTCTGATAGCATGAGATGTGATATCTCAATGCCTCTAATACCAAACCTGAGATCCTACCTCTAACATGAAATGTGATATCCATCTCCTTCCCTTTCCAAACCTGAGACCCTGTCTATAGCATGAGATGTCATATACAACTTCTTCCCATTCCAATCCTGAGACCCTTCCTATAACATGAGATGTGATGTCTCAATGCTTCTAATACCAAACCTGAGATCTTTCCTATAACATGAGATCTGATATCCAACTCCTTCTCATTCCAATCCTGAGACCCTTCCTATAGCATGAGATGTGCTATCTCAATGCTTATACCAAACCTGAGACCCTTCCTAAAGCTTGAGATGTGATATCCAACTCCTTCCCATTCCAATCCTGAGACCCTTCCTATAACATGAAATGTGATATCCAACTCCTTCCCATTCCAACCTGAGACCCTTCCTATAGCATGAGATGGGATATCCAACTCCTTCCAAATCCAATACTGATACCCTTCCAATAGCATGAGATGTGATATCCCAATGCTTCTACCAAACCTGAGAACCATACTATGGCATGAGATGTGATATCAAACTCCTTCCCATTCCAATCCTGAGACTCTTCCTATAGCTTGAGATGTGATATCCAAATCCTTCCCATTCCAATTCTGAGACCCTTCCTATACCATGAGACTTGATATCTCAATGCTTCTAATACCAAACCTGAGACCCGTCCTATAACATGAGATGTGATATCCAAATTTCCCCTTCCAAACCTTAGACCCTTCCTTTATCATGAGATGTGATATCCAACTCCTTCCCATTCCAATCCTGAGACCCTTCCGATATCATGAGATTTGTTATCTCAATGCTTCTAATATCAAAATTGAGACCCGTCCTATAACATGAGATGTGATATCCAAATCTTTCCCCTTCCAAACCTTAGACCCTTCCTTTATCATGAGATGGGATATCCAACTCCTTTCCATTCCAATCCTGAGACCCTTCCGATAGCAGAGATGTGATATCTCAATGCTTATACCAATCCTGAGACCCTTCCTATGGCCTGAGATGTCATATACAACTCCTTCCCAATCCAATCCTGAGACCCTTCCTATAACATGAGATGTGATATACAACTCCTTCCCAATCCAATCCTGAGATCCTTCCTATAACATGAGATGTGATATCCAACTCCTTCCCATTCCAATCCTGAGACCCTTTCCTATAGCATGAGATGTGATGTCTCAATGCTTCTAATACCAAACCTGAGAACCTTCCTACAGCATGCGATGTGATATCTCAATGCTTCTAATACCAAACCTGAGACCAGTCCTATAACATGAGATTGGATATCCAACTCCTTCCCATTCCAATCCTGAGACCCTTCCTATAGCATGAGATGTGCTATCGCAATGCTTATACCAAACCTGAGACACTTCCTAAAGCTTGAGATGTGATATCCAACTCCTTCCCATTCCAATCCTGAGACCCTTCCTATAGCATGATATGTGATATCTCAATGCCTCTAATACCAAACCTGAGATCCTTCCTCTAACATGAAATGTGATATCGAACTCCTTCCCTTTCCAAACCTGAGAGCCTACCTATAGCATGAGATGTGATATCCAAGTCCTTCACATTCCAATCCTTAGACCCTTCCTACAGCATGCAATATGATATCTCAATGATTCTAATAACAAACCTGAGACTCGTCCTATAACATGAGATGGGATATCCAACACCTTCCCATTCCAATCCTGAGACACTTCCGATAGCAGAGATGTGATATCTCAATGCTTTTAACAAACCTGAGACCCTTCCTATAACATGAGATGTGATGTCTCAATGCTTCTAATACCAAACATGAGATCTTTCCTATAACATGAGATGTAATATCCAACCCCTTCCCATTCCAATCCTGAGACCCTTCCTATAGCATGAGATGTGATATCTCAATGCGTATACCAAACCTGAGACCCTTCCTATAGCTTGAGATGTGATATCCAACTCCTTCCCATTCCAATCCTGAGACCCTTCCTATAGCATGAGATGTGATATCTCAAGGCCTCTAATACCAAACCTGAGATCCTTCCTCTAACATGAAATGTGATATCCAACTCCTTCCCCTTCCAAACCTGAGAGCCTTCCTATAGCATGAGATATGATATCCAAGTCCTTCCCATCCAATCCTGAGACCCTTCCTATAACATGAAATGTGATATCCAACTCCTTCCCATTCCAACCTGAGACCCTTACTATAGCATGAGATGGGATATCCAACTCCTTCCAAATCCAATACTGATACCCTTCCGATAGCATGAGATGTGATATCCCAATGCTTCTACCAAACCTGAGACCCATACTATGGCATGAGATGTGATATCAAACCCCTTCCCATTCCAATCCTGAGACCCTACCTATAGCTTGAGATGTGATATCCAACTCCTTCCCATTGCAATTCTGAGACCCTTCCTATACCATGAGACTTGATATCTCAATGCTTCTAATACAAAACCTGAGACCCGTCCTATAACATGAGATGTGATATCCAAATCCTTCCCCTTCCAAACCTTAGACCCTTCCTTTATCATGAGATGTGATATCCAATTCCTTCCCATTCCAATCCTGAGACCCTTCCGATATCATGAGATTTGTTATCTCAATACTTCTAATATCAAACTTGAGACCCTCCCTATAGCATGAGATGTGACATCCAAGTCCTCCCCATTCCAATCCTGAGACTCTTCCTATAGCATGAGATGTGATATCTCAATGCTTCTAATACCAAACCTGAGACCCTTCCTATAACATGAGATGGGATATCCAACTCCTTCCCATTCCAATCCTGAGACCCTTCCGATAGCAGAGATGTGATATCTCAATGCTTATACCAAACCTGAGACCCTTCCTATGGCCTGATTTGTCATATACAACTCCTTCCCATTCCAATCCTGAGACCCTTCCTATAGCATGAGATGTGATATCTCAATGCTTATACCAAATCCGAGACCCTTCCTATAGCATGAGATGTGATATCCAACTCCTTCCCATTCCAATCCTGAGACCCTTCCTATAGCATGAGATGTGATGTCTCAATGCTTCTAATACCAAACCTGAGATCCTTCCTATAACATGAGATGTGATATCCAACCCCTTCCCATTCCAATCCTGAGACCCTTATGATAGCATGAGATGTGATATCTCAATGCCTCTAATACCAAACCTGAGATACTTCTGATAGCATGAGATGTGATATCTCAATGCTTCTAGTACCAAACCTGAGATCCTTCCTATAACATCAGATGTGATTTCCAAATCCTTCCACTTCCAAACCTGAGACCCTCCCTTTAGCATGAGATGTGATATCCAACTCCTTCCCATTCCAATCCTGAGACCCTTCTGATAGCATGAGATGTGATATTTCAATGCCTCTAATACCAAACCTGAGATCCTACCTCTAACATGAAATGTGATATCCATCTCCTTCCCTTTCCAAACCTGAGACCCTGCCTATAGCATGAGATGTGATATCAAAGGTCCTTCCCATTCCAATCCTGAGACCCTTCCTATAGCATGTGATGTGATATCTCAATGCTTATACCAAACCTGAGACCCTTCCTATGGCATGAGATGTCATATACAACTCCTTCCCATTCCAATCCTGAGACCCTTCCTATAGCATGAGATGTGATATCTCAATGCTTATACCAAACCTGAGAGCCTTCCTATAGCATGAGATGTGATATCCAACTTCTTCCCATTCCAATCCTGAGACTCTTCCTATAACATGAGATGTGATGTCTCAATGCTTCTAATACCAAACCTGAGACCCTTCCTATAACATGAGATGGGATATCCAACTCCTTCCCATTCCAATCCTGAGACCCTTCCGATAGTAGAGATGTGATATCTCAATGCTTATACCAAACCTGAGACCCTTCCTATGGCCTGAGATGTCATATACAACTCCTTCCCATTCCAATCCTGAGACCGTTCCTATAGCATGAGATGTGATATCTCAATGCTTATACCAAATCTGAGACCCTTCCTATAGCATGAGATGTGATATCCAACTCCTTCCCATTCCAATCCTGAGACCCTTCCTATAGCATGAGATGCGATGTCTCAATGCTTCTAATACCAAACCTGAGATCCTTCCTATAACATGAGATGTGATATCCAACTCCTTCCCATTCCAATCCTGAGACCCTTATGATAGCATGAGATGTGATATCTCAATGCCTCTAATACCAAACCTGAGATACTTCCGATAGCATGAGATGTGATATCTCAATGCTTCTAATACCAAACCTGAGATCCTTCCTATAACATGAGATGTGATTTCCAAATCCTTCCCCTTCCAAACCTGAGACCCTCCCTTTAGCATGAGATGTGATATCCAACTCCTTCCCATTCCAATCCTGAGACCCTTCTGATAGCATGAGATGTGATATTTCAGTGCCTCTAATACCAAACCTGAGATCCTACCTCTAACATGAAATGTGATATCCATCTCCTTCCCTTTCCAAACCTGAGACCCTGCTTATAGCATGAGATGTGATATCCAAGTCCTTCCCATTACAATGCTGAGACCCTTCCTATAGCATGTGATGTGATATCTCAAAGCTTATACCAAACCTGAGACCCTTCATATGGCATGAGATGCCATATACAACTCCTTCCCATTCCAATCCTGAGACCCTTCCTATAGCATGAGATGTGATATCTCAATGCTTATACCAAACCTGAAACCCTTCCTATAACATGAGATGTGATATCCAACTTCTTCCCATTCCAATCCTGAGACCCTTCCTATAGCATGAGATGTGATATCACAATGCTTATACCAAACCTGAGACCGTTCCTATAGCTTGAGATGTGATATCCAACTCCTTCCCATTCCAATCCTGAGACCCTTCCTATAGCATGAGATGTGATATCTCAAGGCCTCTAATACCAAACCTGAGATCGTTCCTCTAACATGAAATGTGATATCCAACTCCTTCCCCTTCCAAACCTGAGAGCCTTCCTATAGCATGAGATATGATAGCCAAGTCCTTCCAATTCCAATCCTGAGACCCTTCCTATAACATGAAATGTGATATCCAACTCCTTCCCATTCCAACCTGAGACCCTACCTATAGCATGAGATGGGATAACTCAATGCTTCTAATACCAAACCTGAGACTCTTCCTATAACATGAGATGGGATACCCAACTCCTTCCCATTCCAATCCTGAGACCCTTCCGTTAGCAGAGATGTGATATCTCAATGCTTATACCAAACCTGAGACCCTTCCTATGGCCTGAGATGTGATATCCAACTGCTTCCCATTCCAATCCTGAGACCCTTCCTATAGCATGAGATGTGATATCTCAATGCTTATACCAAATCTGAGACCCTTCCTATAGCATGAGATGTGATATCCAACTTCTTCCCATTCCAATCCTGAGACCCTTCCTATAACATGAGATGTGATGTCTCAATGCTTCTAATACCAAACCTGAGATCTTTCCTATAACATGAGATGTGATATCCAACTCCTTCCCATTCCAATCCTGAGACCCTTCCTATAGCATGAGATGTGATATCTCAATGCTTATACCAAACCTGAGACCCTTCCTAAGGCCTGAGTCCTATAGCATGAGATATGATAGCCAAGTCCTTCCAATTCCAATCCTGAGACCCTTCCTATAACATGAAATGTGATATCCAACTCCTTCCCATTCCAACCTGAGACCATTCCTATAGCATGAGATGGGATATCTCAATGCTTCTAATACCAAACCTGAGACTCTTCCTATAACATGAGATGGGATATCCAACTCCTGCCCATTCCAATCCTGAGACCCTTCTGATAGCAGAGATGTGATATCTCAATGCTTATACCAAACCTGAGACCCTTCCTATGGCCTGAGATGTGATATCCAACTGCTTCCCATTCCAATCCTGAGACCCTTCCTATAGCATGAGATGTGATATCTCAATGCTTATACCAAATCTGAGACCCTTCCTATAGCATGAGATGTGATATCCAACTCCTTCCCATTCCAATCCTGAGACCCTTCCTATAGCATGAGATGTGATGTCTCAATGCTTCTAATACCAAACCTGAGATCCTTCCTATAACATGAGATGTGATTTCCAAATCCTTCCCCTTCCAAACCTGAGACCCTCCCTTTAGCATGAGATGTGATATCCAACTCCTTCCCATTACAATCCTGAGACCCTTCTGATAGCATGAGATGTGATATCTCAATGCCTCTAATACCAAACCTGAGATCCTACCTCTAACATGAAATGTGATATCCATCTCCTTCCCTTTCCAAACCTGAGACCCTGTCTATAGCATGAGATGTCATATACAACTCCTTCCCATTCCAATCCTGAGACCCTTCCTATAGCACGAGATGTGATATCTCAATGCTTATACCAAACCTGAGACCCTTCCTATAGCATGAGATGTGATATCCAACTCCTTCCCATTCCAATCCTGAGACCCTGCCTATAGCATGAGATGTGATATCCAACTCCTTCCCATTCCAATCCTGAGACCCTTCCTATAGCCTGAGATGTGATATCTCAATGCCTCTAATACCAAACCTGAGATCCTTCCTCTAACATGAAATGTGATATCCAACTCCTTCCCTTTCCAAACCTGAGAGCCTATCTATAGCATGAGATGTGATATCCAAGTCCTTCCCATTCCAATCTTGAGACACTTCCGATAGCAGAGATGTGATATCTCAATGCTTATACCAAACCTGAGACCCTTCCTATAACATGAGATGTGATATCCAACTCCTTCCCGTTCCAAACCTGAGACCCTTCCTTTAGCATGAGATGTGATATCTCAATGCTTCTTATACCAAACCTGAGACCAGTCCTAAAACATGAGATTGGATATCCAACTCCTTCCCCTTCCAAACCTGAGACCCTTCCTATAGCATGAGATGTGATATCCAACTTCTTCCCATTCCAATCCTGAGACCCTTCCTATAACATGAGATGTGATGTCTCAATGCTTCTAATACCAAATCTGAGACCCTTCCTATAACATGAGATGTGATATCCAACTCCTTCCCGTTTCAAACCTGAGACCCTTCCTATAGCATATGTGATATCCAACTCCTTCCCATTCCAAACATGAGACCCTTCCTATAGCAAGAATGTAATATCCAACTCCTTCCAATTCCAATCCTGAGACCATTCCTATAGCATGAGATGTGATATCTCAATGCTTGTAATACCAAACCTGAGATCCTTCCTATGACATGAGATGTGATATCCAATTCCTCCCCATTCCAAACCTGAGAACCTTCCTACAGCATGCGATGTGATATCTCAATGCTTCTAATACCAAACCAGAGACCAGTCCTATAACATGAGATTGGATATCCAACTCCTTCCCCTTCCAAACCTGAGACCCTTCCTATAGCATGAGATGTGATATCCAACTTCTTCCCATTCCAATCCTGAGACCCTTCCTATAACATGAGATGTGATGTCTCAATGCTTCTAATACCAAACCTGAGATCTTTCCTATAACATGAGATGTGATATCCAACTCCTTCCCATTCCAATCCTGAGACCCTTCCTATAGCATGAGATGTGCTATCTCAATGCTTATACCAAACCTGAGACCCTTCCTAAAGCTTGAGATGTGATATCCAACTCCTTCCCATTCCAATCCTGAGACCCTTCCTATAGCATGAGATGGGATATCCAACTCCTTCCAAATCCAATACTGATACCCTTCCAATAGCATGAGATGTGATATCCCAATGCTTCTACCAAACCTGAGAACCATACTATGGCATGAGATGTGATATCAAACTCCTTCCCATTCCAATCCTGAGACTCTTCCTATAGCTTGAGATTTGATATCCAAATCCTTCCCATTCCAATTCTGAGACCCTTCCTATACCATGAGACTTGATATCTCAATGCTTCTAATACCAAACCTGAGACCCGTCCTATAACATGAGATGTGATATCCAAATCTTTCCCCTTCCAAACCTTAGACCCTTCCTTTATCATGAGATGTGATATCCAACTCCTTCCCATTCCAATCCTGAGACCCTTCCGATATCATGAGATTTGTTATCTCAATGCTTCTAATATCAAAATTGAGACCCGTCCTATAACATGAGATGTGATATCCAAATCTTTCCCCTTCCAAACCTTAGACCCTTCCTTTATATTGAGATGGGATATCCAACTCCTTCCCATTCCAATCCTGAGACCCTTCCGATAGCAGAGATGTGATATCTCAATGCTTATACCAATCCTGAGACCCTTCCTATGGCCTGAGATGTCATATACAACTCCTTCCCAATCCAATCCTGAGACCCTTCCTATATCATGAGATGTGATATCTCAATGCTTATACCAAATCTGAGACCCTTCCTATAGCATGAGATGTGATATCCAACTCCTTCAAATTCCAATCCTGAGCCCCTTCCTATAGCATGAGATGTGATGTCTCAATGCTTCTAATACCAAACCTGAGATCCTTCCTATAACATGAGATGTGATATCCAACTCCTTCCCATTCCAATCCTGAGACCCTTCCTATAGCATGAGATGTGATGTCTCAATGCTTCTAATACCAAACCTGAGAACCTTCCTACAGCATGCGATGTGATATCTCAATGCTTCTAATACCAAACCTGAGACCAGTCCTATAACATGAGATTGGATATCCAACTCCTTCCCCTTCCAAACCTGAGACCCTTCCTATAGCATGAGATGTGCTATCGCAATGCTTATACCAAACCTGAGACCCTTCCTAAAGCTTGAGATGTGATATCCAACTCCTTCCCATTCCAATCCTGAGACCCTTCCTATAGCATGATATGTGATATCTCAATGCCTCTAATACCAAACCTGAGATCCTTCCTCTAACATGAAATGTGATATCGAACTCCTTCCCTTTCCAAACCTGAAAGCCTACCTATAGCATGAGATGTGATATCCAAGTCCTTCCCATTCCAATCCTTAGACCCTTCCTACAGCATGCAATATGATATCTCAATGATTCTAATAACAAACCTGAGACTCGTCCTATAACATGAGATGGGATATCCAACACCTTCCCATTCCAATCCTGAGACACTTCCGATAGCAGAGATGTGATATCTCAATGCTTATAACAAACCTGAGACCCTTCCTATAACATGAGATGTGATATCCAACTCCTTCCCTTTTCAAACCTGAGACCCTTCCTATAGCATATGTGATATCCAACTCCTTCCCATTCCAAACATGAGACCCTTCCTATAGCAAGAATGTAATATCCAACTCCTTCCCATTCCAATCCTGAGACCATTCCTATAGCATGAGATGTGATATCTCAATGCTTCTAATACCAAAACTGAGATCCTTCCTATGACATGAGATGTGATATCCAATTCCTCCCCATTCCAAACCTGAGAACCTTCCTACAGCATGCGATGTGATATCTCAATGCTTCTAATACCAAACCTGAGACCAGTCCTATAACATGAGATTGGATATCCAACTCCTTCCCCTTCCAAACCTGAGACCCTTCCTATAGCATGAGATGTGATATCCAACTTCTTCCCATTCCAATCCTGAGACCCTTCCTATAACATGAGATGTGATGTCTCAATGCTTCTAATACCACACCTGAGATCTTTCCTATAACATGAGATGTGATATCCAACTCCTTCCCATTCCAATCCTGAGACCCTTCCTATAGCATGAGATGTGCTATCTCAATGCTTATACCAAACCTGAGACCCTTCCTAAAGCTTGAGATGTGATATCCAACTCTTTCCCATTCCAATCCTGAGACCCTTCCTATAACATGAAATGTGATATCCAACTCCTTCCCATTCCAACCTGAGACCCTTCCTATAGCATGAGATGGGATATCCAACTCCTTCCAAATCCAATACTGATACCCTTCCAATAGCAGAGATGTGATATCTCAATGCTTATAACAAACCTGAGACCCTTCCTATAACATGAGATGTGATATCAAACTCCTTCCCTTTTCAAACCTGAGACCTTTCCTATAGCATATGTGATATCCAACTCCTTCCCATTCCAAACATGAGACCCTTCCTATAGCAAGAATGTAATATCCAACTCCTTCCCATTCCAATCCTGAGACCCTTCCT
Organism: Ambystoma mexicanum; assembly: GCF_040938575.1. NCBI lineage: Eukaryota > Metazoa > Chordata > Amphibia > Caudata > Ambystomatidae > Ambystoma > Ambystoma mexicanum. The sequence goes on from NW_027182443.1 coordinate 1,580,862, forward strand.
ATAGCATGAGATGTGATATCTCAATGCTTCTAATACCAAAACTGAGATCCTTCCTATGACATGAGATGTGATATCCAATTCCTCCCCATTCCAAACCTGAGAACCTTCCTACAGCATGCGATGTGATATCTCAATGCTTCTAATACCAAACCTGAGACCAGTCCTATAACATGAGATTGGATATCCAACTCCTTCCCCTTCCAAACCTGAGACCCTTCCTATAGCATGAGATGTGATATCCAACTTCTTCCCATTCCAATCCTGAGACCCTTCCTATAACATGAGATGTGATGTCTCAATGCTTCTAATACCACACCTGAGATCTTTCCTATAACATGAGATGTGATATCCAACTCCTTCCCATTCCAATCCTGAGACCCTTCCTATAGCATGAGATGTGCTATCTCAATGCTTATACCAAACCTGAGACCCTTCCTAAAGCTTGAGATGTGATATCCAACTCTTTCCCATTCCAATCCTGAGACCCTTCCTATAACATGAAATGTGATATCCAACTCCTTCCCATTCCAACCTGAGACCCTTCCTATAGCATGAGATGGGATATCCAACTCCTTCCAAATCCAATACTGATACCCTTCCAATAGCATGAGATGTGATATCCCAATGCTTCTACCAAACCAGAGAACCATACTATGGCATGAGATGTGATATCAAACTCCTTCCCATTCCAATCCTGAGACTCTTCCTATAGCTTGAGATGTGATATCCGAAATCCTTCCCATTCCAATTCTGAGACCCTTCCTATACCATGAGACTTGATATCTCAATGCTTCTAATACCAAACCTGAGACCCGTCCGATAACATGAGATGTGATATCCAAATCTTTCCCCTTCCAAACCTTAGACCCTTCCTTTATCATGAGATGTGATATCCAACTCCTTCCCATTCCAATCCTGAGACCCTTCCGATATCATGAGATTTGTTATCTCAATGCTTCTAATATCAAAATCCTTCCCATTCCAATTCTGAGACCCTTCCTATACATACCACATCATGCGTTGGATTTGAAATGGGGGGAAAAAAAAACTCCTGGCAAAGAGCGTGATGGCGATCTGCTCTTAAAAACGGGACCAGCACATTATGGGACAGAAAACAGTCATAGCGATTGTTCAATCAAACCAACCCGATTACAAACCCCTTCGCTCGCTCCAACTACTAAGTTCACCTGCATGTGACGGGGAGCGGCTAATCATTAAACAGAGCATGTTCACCAAGTAGCAGCAGTATTTCTGCATAAACTCTCAACCAACTTGAGAAGTGGGCTAATTACAAGTTAACCTTCAAGCAGTGGGGTGAAAACTACTGCTTAGCGGTGGTAGTTAAAGCAAGGCCTGGGCCCACCTGCAACAGACACTGGGATCACAGCAAAATCATGTGTTTATAAATTCCCAAAAATATTATAATGAACAGAGGGCAAGGGTGAGTGTGCTACTCCGTAAACCCATGCGCATGTCGCTGGGGTATGGCTGCTGAAACAGCATTCACTGAAATCTTAAGATACGGCAGGGTGTTGTGGTTGTACACAAATCCACACGGCCGGGCTTTTTATTTTATTATTATTATTAGGAGGTGAATGGACACTAATCATTTAAAATCATATTGCTCGTATGATCATATCCACTGAGAGTGCTCAATCTGTGCTCAAACTCTAATGTTCAAGACCCATCATTTTCAGAACTGAACTGGCCTGATAGCCACGCAACGAAACGGCTAGTTCTTACCAACAGGGCACCCAGAGAAACCATTTGTACTGTTATGTGAGCTCAAAGGAAGGAGGGAAACTCATTTTGCCGCTATTGGTATGTGTGTGATACTCAAGGGCAATTGAAAATATCAATGCCCGACTGCCGTGCTGTTTATTGCAATCTGGCAATTTGCGTCTGTGAAGCCTGCTACTTTAAATAGCATTGGGTTTGCACATGAACATGCTTTTAGACAGGTGGACCCTGTGTGTATGTTACTATTTTCTTCTATGGCTTATATACTTTAAATCAGGATGATAGTTTGATGAAAATGTAAAGAAATAAAAATCATAGGAACACATTTAAAACAGTGTTTTTTTTTTAAGGAAGTGTGACATTTCAATTTTAAACGTGGATTTAATAAATGAAGCAAGCATTCGGCTTTGTTTGGCTTCAGCCGTATGATTGACACACTGTTAGATATTCGTCGGAATACTACATTTGCTTCTTGATACACATAAAATAGGTAATAATAATCCCAGCAGCCAGCAAAAGTTATGCATTACACCATAGGACCAGTTATTCTCAATACAAGCTGCTGTAAAATACACCATCACACTTGCACACGTAAGAATAGTGTACCACCATTAATATGTAAAACCGAATGCTTTTTTCATATTTCGGTGGGTTTTTTGGACAGTAAATTGAACATTTTGTAGGCCATTTTTCCAAAAATTTCGTGGCGGGAGAGCCCCCCCCTGCTCCCTCCTTGGGGGGGGTGGGCTTGGGCGCTTTGCGCGCTCGCTACTAAATTCACCCTTGCAAATTTACGCCCCACCAGCTTTAAAACTCACCAGCCGCCACTGGCGAGTACATGCAACGCGAAACGGTGCAGGGAGCAGGGACAGAAAGGATGAACGCCTATGAGGAGGAGCAGCTGGTAGTCAGCCTGCTCTGGAGAGGAGAATGTGATCACCAGGGGAGTGCAGCCTGTAAAGTAGAAGGGACTATGAACACAGGGCGACTGCATTAACAGATGGCAAATACACGTTCCAAAACAGTCAGGAAAGCTGATAATGCCTTGAAGATTTCAGCCGTATACATTCAGCCTATGAACAGCAGTAGACGTTGACCCCCCCCCCTTGTATGGGAGAACAGTGGTTAAAAACTTCAGCATTCGACAACAAACGCACGGACAGTATACATGGGAACCCATCAGAATTAGCATTTACAAAAACGCGAGGAAAGTACATTTTCTAGCTGTTTTTGCTAGTTTACAGCACGTATCAATACGTCTAGCGGGTTACGGCTATATGTTGAATAATGGGTGTTATAGAGCATTCTGAGCACTTTGTATCTTTTGGAGCTCATTTTTTGATTTGAAGGCAGCGGGAAGAGGAGAGAAGGCAGGGAACACGCGTCTAAACCAGAGAGCTGGGAAGCGAGTACTTGCAACGCGAAAAGGGCAGAAAGCAAGAAGGCCTCTGAGAAGGAAAAGCGTCTAAACAAGAGAGCAGGGAAGCGAGTGTTTGCAACGCGAAACGGTGCAGGGAGCAGGGACAGAAAGGGAGAACTCCTCTGAGGAGGAACAGCTGGCAGTTAGCCTTCTTTGAAGATGAGAACTTGATCACCACGGGAGAGGATTGTTGAGAGGGTTACAGAGGGGGAGGTCTGAGATCAGAAAATCCTGAGTATTCCCTGCAGTGTGTAGGGCCAGCGACATGAAGTGTTGCAGATCTCGTAAAAGTCCAGGTCAGGAAGCATACAGGTTCATGTTGAATTCTCCAAGTAGGCGGAGTTGAGTGGTAGGAGGCTAGGACGGAGAAGTCCATCCACTGAGAGTGGAAGGGGGTAGGCAAATAGCCACGGTGAGAGAATGGCCAGGAGAGAATGCATGCAGACAAGGCATTCGTGACAGGAGTCGGCCTGCAAAGGAAATCAATTTACTACAGGAATCAAGGCTAAGCATTGAGATATCACATCTCATGCTATAGGAAGGGTCTCAGGATTGGAATGGGAAGGACTTAGATATCACATATCATGCTATAGGGAGGGTCTCAGTTTAGATATTAGAAGCATTGAGATATCACATCTCATGCTATCGGAAGTGTCTCAGGATTGGAATGGGAAGGAGCTGGATATCACATCTCATGCTAAAGGAAGGGTCTCAGGTTTGGAACGGGAAGGAGTTGGATATCACATCTCATGTTATAGGAAGGGTCTCAGGTTTGGTATAAACATTGAGATATCACATCTCAGGCTATAGGAAGGGTCTCAGGATTGGAATGGGAAGGAGTTGGATATCACATCTCATGCTATAGGAAGGGTCTCAGGATTGGAATGGGAAGGAGTTGGATATCACATTGGATATTCCCATCTCATGATATAGGAAGGATCTCAGGTTTGGTATTAGAAGCATTGAGATATCACATCTCATGCTATAGGAAGGGTCTCAGGATTGGAATGGGAAGGACTTGGATATCACATCTCATGCTATAAGGAGGGTCTCAAGTTTGATATTAGAAGCATTGAGATATCACATTTCATGATATCGGAAGGGTCTCAGGATTGGAATGGGAAGGAGTTGGATATCACATCTCATGATAAAGGAAGGGTCTAAGGTTTGGAAGGGGAAGGATTTGGATATCACATCTCATGTTATAGGACGGGTCTCAGGTTTGGTATTAGAAGCATTGAGATATCAAGTCTCATGGTATAGGAAGGGTCTCAGAATTGGAATGGGAAGGAGTTGGATATCACATCTCAAGCTATAGGAAGGGTCTCAGGATTAGAATGGGAAGGAGTTTGATATCACATCTCATGCCATAGTATGGGTCTCAGGTTTGGTAGAAGCATTGGGATATCACATCTCATGCTATCGGAAGGTTATCAGGATTGGATTTGGAAGGAGTTTTATATCCCATCTCATGCTATAGGAAGGGTCTCAGGTTGGAATGGGAAGGAGTTGGATATCACATCTCATGTTATAGGACGGGTCTCAGGATTGGAATGGGAAGGACTTGGATATCACATCTCATGCTATAGGAAGGCTCTCAGGTTTGCAAGGGGAAAGAGTTGGATATCACATTTCATGTTAGAGGTAGGATCTCAGGTTTGGTATTAGAAGTATTGAGATATCACATCTCATGCTATCAGAAGGATCTCAGGTTTGGTATAGAAGCATTGAGATATCATATCTTATGCTATCAGAAGAGTCTCAGGATTGGAATGGGAAGGAGTTGGATATCATATCTCATGGTAAAGGAAGGGTCTCAGGTTTGGAAGATAAGGATTTGGATATCACATCTCATGTTATAGGAAGGATCTCAGGTTTGGTATTAGAAGTATTGAGATATCACATCTCATGCTATCGGAAGGATCTCAGGTTTGGTATAGAAGCATTGAGATATATCTTATGCTATCAGAAGGGTCTCAGGATTGGAATGGGAAGGAGTTGGATATCACATCTCATGCTAAAGGGAGGGTCTCAGGTTTGGAAGGGGAAGGATTTGGATATCACATCTCATGTTATAGGATGGATCTCAGGTTTGGTATTAGAAGTATTGAGATATCACATCTCATGTTATCGGAAGGATCTCAGGTTTGGTATTAGAAGTATTGAGATATCACATCTCATGCTATAGGAAGGGTCTCAGGATTGGAATGGGAAGGAGTTGGATATCAGATCTCATGCTAAAGGAAGGGTCTCAGGTTTGGTAGAAGCATTGAGGTATCACATCTCATGCTATAGGAAGGCTCTCAGGATTGGAATGGGAAGGACTTAGATATCACATATCATGCTATAGGGAGGGTCTCGGTTTTGATATTAGAAGCATTGAGATATCACATCTCATGCTATCGGAAGTGTCTCAGGATTGGAATGGGAAGGAGCTGGATATAACATCTCATGCTAAAGGAAGGGTCTCAGGTTTGGAACGGGAAGGAGTTGGATATCACATCTCATGTTATAGGAAGGGTCTCAGGTTTGGTATAAACATTGAGATATCACATCTCTGCTATCGGAAGTGTCTCAGGATTGGAATGGGAAGGAGTTGAATATCCCATCTCATGTTATAGGACGGGTCTCAGGTTTTTTATTAGAATCATTGAGATATCATATTGCATGATGTAGGAAGGGTCTAAGGATTGGAATGGGAAGGACTTAGATCTCACATCTCATGCTATAGATAGGCTCTCAGGTTTGGAAAGTGAAGGAGTTGGATATCACATTTCATGTTAGAGGAAGGATCTCAGGTTTGGTATTAGGGGCATTGAGATATCACATCTCAGGCTATAGGAAGGGTCTCAGGATTGGAATGGGAAGGAGTTGGATATCACATCTCATGCTATAGGAAGGGTCTCAGGTTTGGTAGAACCATTGAGATATCAAATCTCATGCTATAGGAAGGGTCTCAGGATTGGAATGGAAGGAGTTGGATATCACATCTCATGTTATAGGAAGGATATCAGGTTTGGTATTAGAAGCATTGAGACATCACATCTCATGCTATAGGAAGGGTCTCAGGATTGGAATGGGAAGGAGTTGGATATCACATCTCATGCTATAGGAAGGGTCTCAGGATTGGAATGGGAAGGAGTTGAATATGACAACTCATGCCGTAGGAAGGGTCTCAGGTTTGGTATAAACATTGAGATATCACATCTCTGCTATCAAAAGGGTCTCAGGATTGGAATGGGAAGGAGTTGGATTCCCCATCTCATGTTATAGGAAGAGTCTCAGGTTTGGTATTAGAAGCATTGAGATATCACATCTCATGCTATAGGAAGTGTCTCAGGATTGGAATGGGAAGGACTTGGATATCACATCTCATGCTATGGGAAGGGTCTCAGGTTTGGTATAAGCAGTGAGATATCACATCACATGCTATAGGAAGTGTCTCAGGACATCTCATGTTATAGGAAGGATCTCAGGTTTGGTATAAGCATTGAGATATCACATCTCTGCTATCGGAAGGGTCTCAGGATTGGAATGGGAAGGAGTTGGATATGCCCATCTCATGTTATAGGAAGGGTCTCAGGTTTGGTATTAGAAGCATTGAGATATCACATCTCATGCTATAGGAAGGGTCTCAGGATTGGAATGGGAAGGACTTGGATATCACATCTCACGCTATAGGGAGGGTCTCAAGTTTGATATTAGAAGCTTTGAGATATCACATCTCATGATATCGGAAGGGTCTCAGGATTGGAATGGGAAGGAGTTGGATATCACATCTCATGCTAAAGGGAGGGTCTCAGGTTTGGAAGGGGAAGGATTTGGATATCACATCTCATGTTATAGGAAGGATCTCAGGTTTGGTATTAGAAGCATTGAGATATCACATCTCATGCTATCGGAAGGATCTCAGGTTTGGTATTAGAAGCATTGAGATATCACATCTCATGCTATCAGAAGAGTCTCAGGATTGGAATAGGAAGGAGTTGGATATCACATCTCATGCTAAAGGGAGGGTCTCAGGTTTGGAAGGGGAAGGATTTGGATATCACATCTCATGTTATCGGAAGGATCTCACGTTTGGTATTAGAAGTATTGAGATATCATATCTCATGCTATAGGAAGGGTCTCAGGATTGGAATGGGAAGGAGTTGGATATCACATCTCATGCTATAGGGAGGGTCTCAGGATTGGAATGGGAAGGACTTAGATATCACATATCATGCTATAGGGAGGGTCTCAGTTTTGATATTAGAAGCATTGAGATATCACATCTCATGCTATCGGAAGTGTCTCAGGATTGGAATGGGAAGGAGCTGGATATCACATCTCATGCTAAAGGAAGGGTCTCAGGTTTGGAACGGGAAGGATTTGGATATCACATCTCATGTTATAGGAAGGGTCTCAGGTTTGGTATAAGCATTGAGATATCACATCTCTGCTATCGGAAGTGTCTCAGGATTGGAATGGGAAGGAGTTGGATATCCCATCTCATGTTATAGGACGGGTCTCAGGTTTGTTATTAGAATCATTGAGATATCATATTGCATGCTGTAGGAAGGGTCTAAGGGTTGGAATGTGAAGGACTTGGATATCACATCTCATGCTATAGATAGGCTCTTAGGTTTGGAAAGGGAAGGAATTGGATATCACATTTCATGTTAGAGGAAGGATCTCAGGTTTGGTATTAGAAGCATTGAGATATCACATCTCATGCTATAGGAAGGGTCTCAGGATTGGAATGGGAAGCAGTTGGATATCACATCTCATGCTATAGGAAGGGTCTCAGGTTTGGTATAAGCATTGAGATATCACATCTCATGCTATAGTACGGGTCTCAGGATTGGAATGGAAGGAGTTGGATATCACATCTCATGTTATAAGGAAGGATCTCAGGTTTGGTATTAGAATCATTGAGACATCACATCTCATGCTATCGGAAGGGTCTCAGGGTTGGAATGGGAAGGAGTTGGATATCACATCTCATCCAATAGGAAGGGTCTCAGGTTTGGAATGGGAAGGAATTGGATATCACATCTCATGTTATAGGAAGGATCTCAGGTTTGGTATTAGAAGCATTGAGATATCACATCTCATGCTATAGGAAGGGTCTCAGGATTGGAATGTGAAGGATTTGGATATCACATCTCATGCTAAAGGAAGGGTCTCAGGTTTGGTAGAAGCATTGAGATATCACGTCTCTGCTATCGGAAGGGTCTCAGGATTGGATTGGGAAGGAGTTGGATATCCCTTCTCATGCTATAGGAAGAGTCTCAGGATTTGAATGGCAAGGAGTTGGATATCACATCTCATGCCATAGGAAGGGTCTCAGGTTTGTTATAAGCATTGAGATATCACATCTCTGCTATCGGAAGGGTCTCAGGATTGGATTGGGAAGGAGTTGGATATCCCTTCTCATGCTATAGGAAGTGTCTCAGGTTGGAATGGGAAGGAGTTGGATATCACATCTCATGTTATAGGAAGGGTCTCAGGATTGGAATGGGAAGGATTTGGATATCACATCCCTTGCTATAGGAAGGGTCTCAGGATTGGAATGGGTAGGAGTTGGATATTACTTTCTTGCTATTGGAAGGGTCTCATGTTTGGAATGGGAAGGAGTTGGATATCACATATGCTATAGTTAGTGTCTCAGGTTTGGAACGGGAAGGAGTTGGATATCACATCTCATGTTATAGGAAGGGTCTCAGGTTTGGTATAAGCATTGAGATATCACATCTCTGCTATCGGAAGCGGCTCAGGATTGGAATGGGAAGGAGTTGGATATCCCATCTAATGTTATAGGAAGAGTCTCTGGTTTGGTATTAGAATCATTGAGATATCACATCGCATGCTGTAGGAAGGGTCTAAGGATTGGAATGGGATGGACTTGGATATCACATCTCATGCTATAGGTAGGCTCTCAGGTTTGGTATAAGCATTGAGATATCACATCTCATGCTATAGGAAGGGTCTCAGGATTGGAATGGGAAGGAATTGGATATCACATCATGCTATAGGAAGGGTCTCAGATTTGGTATAAGCATTGAGATATCACATCTCATGCTAAAGGAAGGGTCTCAGGATTGGAATGGGAAGGAGTTGTATATGACATCTCAGGCCATAGGAAGGTTCTCAGGTTTGGTATAAGCATTGAGATATCACATCTCTGCTATCGGAAGTGTCTCAGGATTGGAATGGGAAGGAGTTGGATATCCCATCTCATGTTATAGGACGGGTCTCAGGTTTGTTATTATAATCATTGAGATATCATATTGCATGCTGTTGGAAGGGTCTAAGGGTTGGAATGGGAAGGACTTGGATATCACATCTCATGCTATAGATAGGCTCTTAGGTTTGGAAAGGGAAGGAATTGGATATCACATTTCATGTTAGAGGAAGGATCTCATGTTTGGTATTAGAAGCATTGAGATATCACATCTCATGCTATAGGAAGGGTCTCAGGATTGGAATGGGAAGCAGTTGGATATCACATCGCATGCTATAGGAAGGGTCTCAGGTTTGGTATAAGCATTGAGATATCACATCTCATGCTATAGGACGGGTCTCAGGATTGGAATGGAAGGAGTTGGATATCACATCTCATGTTATAAGGAAGGATCTCAGGTTTGGTATTAGAAGCATTGAGACATCACATCTCATGCTATCGGAAGGGTCTCAGGGTTGGAATGGGAAGGAGTTGGATATCACATCTCATCCAATAGGAAGGGTCTCAGGTTTGGAATGGGAAGGAATTGGATATCACATCTCATGTTATAGGAAGGATCTCAGGTTTGGTATTAGAAGCATTGAGATATCACATCTCATGCTATAGGAAGGGTCTCAGGATTGGAATGTGAAGGATTTGGATATCACATCTCATGCTAAAGGAAGGGTCTCAGGTTTGGTAGAAGCATTGAGATATCACGTCTCTGCTATCGGAAGGGTCTCAGGATTGGATTGGGAAGGAGTTGGATATCCCTTCTCATGCTATAGGAAGAGTCTCAGGATTTGAATGGCAAGGAGTTGGATATCACATCTCATGCCATAGGAAGGGTCTCAGGTTTGGTAAAAGCATTGAGATATCACATCTCTGCTATCGGAAGGGTCTCAGGATTGGATTGGGAAGGAGTTGGATATCCCTTCTCATGCTATAGGAAGTGTCTCAGGTTGGAATGGGAAGGAGTTGGATATCACATCTCATGTTATAGGAAGGGTCTCAGGATTGGAATGGGAAGGATTTGGATATCACATCCCTTGCTATAGGAAGGGTCTCAGGATTGGAATGGGTAGGAGTTGGATATTACTTTCTTGCTATTGGAAGGGTCTCATGTTTGGAATGGGAAGGAGTTGGATATCACATATGCTATAGTTAGTGTCTCAGGTTTGGAACGGGAAGGAGTTGGATATCACATCTCATGTTATAGGAAGGGTCTCAGGTTTGGTATAAGCATTGAGATATCACATCTCTGCTATCGGAAGCGGCTCAGGATTGGAATGGGAAGGAGTTGGATATCCCATCTAATGTTATAGGAAGAGTCTCTGGTTTGGTATTAGAATCATTGAGATATCACATCGCATGCTGTAGGAAGGGTCTAAGGATTGGAATGGGATGGACTTGGATATCACATCTCATGCTATAGGTAGGCTCTCAGGTTTGGTATAAGCATTGAGATATCACATCTCATGCTATAGGAAGGGTCTCAGGATTGGAATGGGAAGGAATTGGATATCACATCATGCTATAGGAAGGGTCTCAGATTTGGTATAAGCATTGAGATATCACATCTCATGCTAAAGGAAGGGTCTCAGGATTGGAATGGGAAGGAGTTGTATATGACATCTCAGGCCATAGGAAGGTTCTCAGGTTTGGTATAAGCATTGAGATATCACATCTCTGCTATCGGAAGTGTCTCAGGATTGGAATGGGAAGGAGTTGGATATCCCATCTCATGTTATAGGACGGGTCTCAGGTTTGTTATTATAATCATTGAGATATCATATTGCATGCTGTTGGAAGGGTCTAAGGGTTGGAATGGGAAGGACTTGGATATCACATCTCATGCTATAGATAGGCTCTTAGGTTTGGAAAGGGAAGGAATTGGATATCACATTTCATGTTAGAGGAAGGATCTCAGGTTTGGTATTAGAAGCATTGAGATATCACATCTCATGCTATAGGAAGGGTCTCAGGATTGGAATGGGAAGCAGTTGGATATCACATCGCATGCTATAGGAAGGGTCTCAGGTTTGGTATAAGCATTGAGATATCACATCTCATGCTATAGGACGGGTCTCAGGATTGGAATGGAAGGAGTTGGATATCACATCTCATGTTATAAGGAAGGATCTCAGGTTTGGTATTAGAAGCATTGAGACATCACATCTCATGCTATCGGAAGGGTCTCAGGGTTGGAATGGGAAGGAGTTGGATATCACATCTCATCCAATAGGAAGGGTCTCAGGTTTGGAATGGGAAGGAATTGGATATCACATCTCATGTTATAGGAAGGATCTCAGGTTTGGTATTAGAAGCATTGAGATATCACATCTCATGCTATAGGAAGGGTCTCAGGATTGGAATGTGAAGGATTTGGATATCACATCTCATGCTAAAGGAAGGGTCTCAGGTTTGGTAGAAGCATTGAGATATCACGTCTCTGCTATCGGAAGGGTCTCAGGATTGGATTGGGAAGGAGTTGGATATCCCTTCTCATGCTATAGGAAGAGTCTCAGGATTTGAATGGCAAGGAGTTGGATATCACATCTCATGCCATAGGAAGGGTCTCAGGTTTGTTATAAGCATTGAGATATCACATCTCTGCTATCGGAAGGGTCTCAGGATTGGATTGGGAAGGAGTTGGATATCCCTTCTCATGCTATAGGAAGTGTCTCAGGTTGGAATGGGAAGGAGTTGGATATCACATCTCATGTTATAGGAAGGGTCTCAGGATTGGAATGGGAAGGATTTGGATATCACATCCCTTGCTATAGGAAGGGTCTCAGGATTGGAATGGGTAGGAGTTGGATATTACTTTCTTGCTATTGGAAGGGTCTCATGTTTGGAATGGGAAGGAGTTGGATATCACATATGCTACAGTTAGTGTCTCAGGTTTGGAACGGGAAGGAGTTGGATATCACATCTCATGTTATAGGAAGGGTCTCAGGTTTGGTATAAGCATTGAGATATCACATCTCTGCTATCGGAAGCGGCTCGGGATTGGAATGGGAAGGAGTTGGATATCCCATCTAATGTTATAGGAAGAGTCTCTGGTTTGGTATTAGAATCATTGAGATATCACATCGCATGCTGTAGGAAGGGTCTAAGGATTGGAATGGGATGGACTTGGATATCACATCTCATGCTATAGGTAGGCTCTCAGGTTTGGTATAAGCATTGAGATATCACATCTCATGCTATAGGAAGGGTCTCAGGATTGGAATGGGAAGGAATTGGATATCACATCATGCTATAGGAAGGGTCTCAGATTTGGTATAAGCATTGAGATATCACATCTCATGCTAAAGGAAGGGTCTCAGGATTGGAATGGGAAGGAGTTGTATATGACATCTCAGGCCATAGGAAGGTTCTCAGGTTTGGTATAAGCATTGAGATATCACATCTCTGCTATCGGAAGTGTCTCAGGATTGGAATGGGAAGGAGTTGGATATCCCATCTCATGTTATAGGACGGGTCTCAGGTTTGTTATTAGAATCATTGAGATATCATATTGCATGCTGTTGGAAGGGTCTAAGGGTTGGAATGGGAAGGACTTGGATATCACATCTCATGCTATAGATAGGCTCTTAGGTTTGGAAAGGGAAGGAATTGGATATCACATTTCATGTTAGAGGAAGGATCTCATGTTTGGTATTAGAAGCATTGAGATATCACATCTCATGCTATAGGAAGGGTCTCAGGATTGGAATGGGAAGCAGTTGGATATCACATCGCATGCTATAGGAAGGGTCTCAGGTTTGGTATAAGCATTGAGATATCACATCTCATGCTATAGGACGGGTCTCAGGATTGGAATGGAAGGAGTTGGATATCACATCTCATGTTATAAGGAAGGATCTCAGGTTTGGTATTAGAAGCATTGAGACATCACATCTCATGCTATCGGAAGGGTCTCAGGGTTGGAATGGGAAGGAGTTGGATATCACATCTCATCCAATAGGAAGGGTCTCAGGTTTGGAATGGGAAGGAATTGGATATCACATCTCATGTTATAGGAAGGATCTCAGGTTTGGTATTAGAAGCATTGAGATATCACATCTCATGCTATAGGAAGGGTCTCAGGATTGGAATGTGAAGGATTTGGATATCACATCTCATGCTAAAGGAAGGGTCTCAGGTTTGGTAGAAGCATTGAGATATCACGTCTCTGCTATCGGAAGGGTCTCAGGATTGGATTGGGAAGGAGTTGGATATCCCTTCTCATGCTATAGGAAGAGTCTCAGGATTTGAATGGCAAGGAGTTGGATATCACATCTCATGCCATAGGAAGGGTCTCAGGTTTGGTAAAAGCATTGAGATATCACATCTCTGCTATCGGAAGGGTCTCAGGATTGGATTGGGAAGGAGTTGGATATCCCTTCTCATGCTATAGGAAGTGTCTCAGGTTGGAATGGGAAGGAGTTGGATATCACATCTCATGTTATAGGAAGGGTCTCAGGATTGGAATGGGAAGGATTTGGATATCACATCCCTTGCTATAGGAAGGGTCTCAGGATTGGAATGGGTAGGAGTTGGATATTACTTTCTTGCTATTGGAAGGGTCTCATGTTTGGAATGGGAAGGAGTTGGATATCACATATGCTATAGTTAGTGTCTCAGGTTTGGAACGGGAAGGAGTTGGATATCACATCTCATGTTATAGGAAGGGTCTCAGGTTTGGTATAAGCATTGAGATATCACATCTCTGCTATCGGAAGCGGCTCAGGATTGGAATGGGAAGGAGTTGGATATCCCATCTAATGTTATAGGAAGAGTCTCTGGTTTGGTATTAGAATCATTGAGATATCACATCGCATGCTGTAGGAAGGGTCTAAGGATTGGAATGGGATGGACTTGGATATCACATCTCATGCTATAGGTAGGCTCTCAGGTTTGGTATAAGCATTGAGATATCACATCTCATGCTATAGGAAGGGTCTCAGGATTGGAATGGGAAGGAATTGGATATCACATCATGCTATAGGAAGGGTCTCAGATTTGGTATAAGCATTGAGATATCACATCTCATGCTAAAGGAAGGGTCTCAGGATTGGAATGGGAAGGAGTTGTATATGACATCTCAGGCCATAGGAAGGTTCTCAGGTTTGGTATAAGCATTGAGATATCACATCTCTGCTATCGGAAGTGTCTCAGGATTGGAATGGGAAGGAGTTGGATATCCCATCTCATGTTATAGGACGGGTCTCAGGTTTGTTATTATAATCATTGAGATATCATATTGCATGCTGTTGGAAGGGTCTAAGGGTTGGAATGGGAAGGACTTGGATATCACATCTCATGCTATAGATAGGCTCTTAGGTTTGGAAAGGGAAGGAATTGGATATCACATTTCATGTTAGAGGAAGGATCTCAGGTTTGGTATTAGAAGCATTGAGATATCACATCTCATGCTATAGGAAGGGTCTCAGGATTGGAATGGGAAGCAGTTGGATATCACATCGCATGCTATAGGAAGGGTCTCAGGTTTGGTATAAGCATTGAGATATCACATCTCATGCTATAGGACGGGTCTCAGGATTGGAATGGAAGGAGTTGGATATCACATCTCATGTTATAAGGAAGGATCTCAGGTTTGGTATTAGAAGCATTGAGACATCACATCTCATGCTATCGGAAGGGTCTCAGGGTTGGAATGGGAAGGAGTTGGATATCACATCTCATCCAATAGGAAGGGTCTCAGGTTTGGAATGGGAAGGAATTGGATATCACATCTCATGTTATAGGAAGGATCTCAGGTTTGGTATTAGAAGCATTGAGATATCACATCTCATGCTATAGGAAGGGTCTCAGGATTGGAATGTGAAGGATTTGGATATCACATCTCATGCTAAAGGAAGGGTCTCAGGTTTGGTAGAAGCATTGAGATATCACGTCTCTGCTATCGGAAGGGTCTCAGGATTGGATTGGGAAGGAGTTGGATATCCCTTCTCATGCTATAGGAAGAGTCTCAGGATTTGAATGGCAAGGAGTTGGATATCACATCTCATGCCATAGGAAGGGTCTCAGGTTTGTTATAAGCATTGAGATATCACATCTCTGCTATCGGAAGGGTCTCAGGATTGGATTGGGAAGGAGTTGGATATCCCTTCTCATGCTATAGGAAGTGTCTCAGGTTGGAATGGGAAGGAGTTGGATATCACATCTCATGTTATAGGAAGGGTCTCAGGATTGGAATGGGAAGGATTTGGATATCACATCCCTTGCTATAGGAAGGGTCTCAGGATTGGAATGGGTAGGAGTTGGATATTACTTTCTTGCTATTGGAAGGGTCTCATGTTTGGAATGGGAAGGAGTTGGATATCACATATGCTACAGTTAGTGTCTCAGGTTTGGAACGGGAAGGAGTTGGATATCACATCTCATGTTATAGGAAGGGTCTCAGGTTTGGTATAAGCATTGAGATATCACATCTCTGCTATCGGAAGCGGCTCGGGATTGGAATGGGAAGGAGTTGGATATCCCATCTAATGTTATAGGAAGAGTCTCTGGTTTGGTATTAGAATCATTGAGATATCACATCGCATGCTGTAGGAAGGGTCTAAGGATTGGAATGGGATGGACTTGGATATCACATCTCATGCTATAGGTAGGCTCTCAGGTTTGGTATAAGCATTGAGATATCACATCTCATGCTATAGGAAGGGTCTCAGGATTGGAATGGGAAGGAATTGGATATCACATCATGCTATAGGAAGGGTCTCAGATTTGGTATAAGCATTGAGATATCACATCTCATGCTAAAGGAAGGGTCTCAGGATTGGAATGGGAAGGAGTTGTATATGACATCTCAGGCCATAGGAAGGTTCTCAGGTTTGGTATAAGCATTGAGATATCACATCTCTGCTATCTGAAGTGTCTCAGGATTGGAATGGGAAGGAGTTGGATATCCCATCTCATGTTATAGGACGGGTCTCAGGTTTGTTATTAGAATCATTGAGATATCATATTGCATGCTGTTGGAAGGGTCTAAGGGTTGGAATAGGAAGGACTTGGATATCACATCTCATGCTATAGATAGGCTCTTAGGTTTGGAAAGGGAAGGAGTTGGATATCACATTTCATGTTAGAGGAAGGATCTCAGGTTTGGTATTAGAAGCATTGAGATATCACATCTCATGCTATAGGAAGGGTCTCAGGATTGGAATGGGAAGCAATTGGATATCACATCTCATGCTATAGGAAGGGTCTCAGGTTTGGTATAAGCATTGAGATATCACATCTCATGCTATAGGACGGGTCTCAGGATTGGAATGGAAGGAGTTGGATATCACATCTCATGTTATAGGAAGGATCTCAGGTTTGGTATTAGAAGCATTGAGACATCACATCTCATGCTATAGGAAGGGTCTCAGGGTTGGAATGGGAAGGAGTTGGATATCACATCTCATCCAATAGGAAGGGCCTCAGGTTTGGAATGGGAAGGAATTGGATATCACATCTCATGTTATAGGAAGGATCTCAGGTTTGGTATTAGAAGCATTGAGATATCACATCTCATGCTATAGGAAGGGTCTCAGGATTGGAATGTGAAGGATTTGGATATCACATCTCATGCTAAAGGAAGGGTCTCAGGTTTGGTAGAAGCATTGAGATATCACGCCTCTGCTATCGGAAGGGTCTCAGGATTGGATTGGGAAGGAGTTGGATATCACATCTCATGCCATAGGAAGGGTCTCAGGTTTGGTATAGGCATTGAGATATCACATCTCTGCTATCGGAAGGGTCTCAGGTTTGGATTGGGAAGGAGTTGGATATCCCTTCTCATGCTATAGGAAGTGTCTCAGGTTGGAATGGGAAGGAGTTGGATATCACATCTCATTCATGTTATAGGAAGGGTCTCAGGATTGGAATGGGAAGGATTTGGATATCACATCTCTTGCTATAGGAAGGGTCTCAGGATTGGAATGGGTAGGAGTTGGATATTACTTTCTTGCTATAGGAGGGGTCTCATGTTTGGAATGGGAAGGAGTTGGATATCACATATGCTATAGTTAGTGTCTCAGGTTTGGAACGGGAAGGAGTTGGATATCACATCTCATGTTATAGGAAGGGTCTCAGGTTTGGTATAAGCATTGAGATATCACATCTCTGTTATCGGAAGCGGCTCAGGATTGGAATGGGAAGGAGTTGGATATCCCATCTCATGTTATAGGAAGAGTCTCTGGTTTGGTATTAGAATCATTGAGATATCACATCGCATGCTGTAGGAAGGGTCTAAGGATTGGAATGGGATGGACTTGGATATCACATCTCATGCTATAGGTAGGCTCTCAGGTGGTTTGGTATAAGCATTGAGATATCACATCTCATGCTATAGGAAGGGTCTCAGGATTGGAATGGGAAGGAATTGGATATCACATCTCATGCTATAGGAAGGGTCTCAGATTTGGTATAAGCATTGAGATATCACATCTCATGCTAAAGGAAGGGTCTCAGGATTGGAATGGGAAGGAGTTGTATATGACATCTCAGGCCATAGGAAGGTTCTCAGGTTTGGTATAAGCATTGAGATATCACATCTCTGCTATCGGAAGGGTCTCAGGATTGGAATGGGAAGGAGTTGGATATCCCATCTCATGTTATAGGAAGGGTCTCAGGTTTGGTATTAGAAGCATAGAGATATCACATCTCATGCTATAGGAAGGGTCTCAGGATTTGAATGGCAAGGAGTTGGATATCACATCTCATGCCATAGGAAGGGTCTCAGGTTTGGTATAAGCATTGAGATATCACATCTCTGCTATCGGAAGGGTCTCAGGATTGGATTGGGAAGGAGTTGGATATCCCTTCTCATGCTATAGGAAGTGTCTCAGGTTGGAATGGGAAGGAGTTGGATATCACATCTCATGTTATAGGAAGGGTCTCAGGATTGGAATGGGAAGGATTTGGATATCACATCTCTTGCTATAGGAAGGGTCTCAGGATTGGAATGGGTAGGAGTTGGATATTACTTTCTTGCTATAGGAAGGGTCTCATGTTTGGAATGGGAAGGAGCTGAATATCACATATGCTATAGTTAGTGTCTCAGGTTTGGAATGGGATGGACTTGGATATCACATCTCATGCTATAGGAAGGGTCTCAGATTTGGTATAAGCATTGAGATATCACATCTCATGCTAAAGGAAGGGTCTCAGGATTGGAATGGGAAGGAGTTGTATATGACATCTCAGGCCATAGGAAGGTTCTCAGGTTTGGTATAAGCATTGAGATATCACATCTCTGCTATCGGAAGGGTCTCAGGATTGGAATGGGAAGGAGTTGGATATCCCATCTCATGTTATAGGAAGGGTCTCAGGTTTGGTATTAGAAGCATTGAGATATCACATCTCATGCTATAAGAAGGGTCTCAGGATTGGAATGTGAAGGATTTGGATATTACATCTCATGCTAAAGGAAGGGTCTCAGGTTTGGTAGAAGCATTGAGATATCACGTCTCTGCTATCGGAAGGGTCTCAGGATTGGATTGGGAAGGAGTTGGATATCCCTTCTCATGCTATAGGAAGGGTCTCAGGATTTGAATGGCAAGGAGTTGGATATCACATCTCATGCCATAGGAAGGGTCTCAGGTTTGGTATAAGCATTGAGATATCACATCTCTGCTATCGGAAGGGTCTCAGGATTGGATTGGGAAGGAGTTGGATATCCCTTCTCATGCTATAGGAAGTGTCTCAGGTTGGAATGGGAAGGAGTTGGATATCACATCTCATGTTATAGGAAGGGTCTCAGGATTGGAATGGGAAGGATTTGGATATCATATCTCTTGCTATAGGAAGGGTCTCAGGATTGGAATGGGTAGGAGTTGGATATTACTTTCTTGCTATAGGAAGGGTCTCAGGTTTGGTATAAGCATTGAGATATCACATCTCTGCTATCGGAAGCGGCTCAGGATTGGAATGGGAAGGAGTTGGATATCCCATCTCATGTTATAGTAAGAGTCTCTGGTTTGGTATTAGAATCATTGAGATATCACATCGCATGCTGTAGGAAGGGTCTAAGGATTGGAATGGGATGGACTTGGATATCACATCTCATGCTATAGGAAGGGTCTCAGATTTGGTATAAGCATTGAGATATCACATTTCATGCTAAAG
The DNA here is from genome assembly GCF_040938575.1 of Ambystoma mexicanum. Taxonomy (NCBI): domain Eukaryota; kingdom Metazoa; phylum Chordata; class Amphibia; order Caudata; family Ambystomatidae; genus Ambystoma; species Ambystoma mexicanum. The sequence continues at coordinate 1,600,352 of NW_027182443.1, forward strand.
GAAGGGTCTCAGGATTGTAGGCTCTCAGGTTTGGTATAAGCATTGAGATATCACATCTCATGCTATAGGAAGGGTCTCAGGATTGGAATGGGAAGGATTTGGATATCACATCTCATGCTATAGGAAGGGTCTCAGATTTGGTATAAGCATTGAGATATCACATCTCATGCTAAAGGAAGGGTCTCAGGATTGGAATGGGAAGGAGTTGTATATGACATCTCAGGCCATAGGAAGGGTCTCAGGTTTGGTATAAGCATTGAGATATCACATCTCTGCTATCGGAAGGGTCTCAGGATTGGAATGGGAAGGAGTTGGATATCCCATCTCATGTTATAGGAAGGGTCTCAGGTTTGGTATTAGAAGTATAGAGATATCACATCTCATGCTATAGGAAGGGTCTCAGGATTGGAATGGGAAGGACTTGGATGTCACATCTCATGCTATAGGGAGGGTCTCAAGTTTGATATTAGAAGCATTGAGATAACAAATCTCATGATATCGGAAGGGTCTCAGGATTGGAATGGGAAGGAGTTGGATACCACATCTCATGATAAAGGAAGGGTCTAAGGTTTGGAAGGGGAAGGATTTGGATATCACATCTCATGTTATAGGACGGGTCTCAGGTTTGGTATTAGAAGCATTGAGATATCAAGTCTCATGGTATAAGAAGGGTCTCAGAATTGGAATGGGAAGGAGTTGGATATCACACCTCAAGCTATAGGAAGGGTCTCAGGATTGGAATGGGAAGGAGTTTGATATCGCATCTCATGCCATAGTATGGGTCTCAGGTTTGGTAGAAGCATTGGGACATCACATCTCATGCTATCTGAAGGGTATCAGTATTGGATTTGGAAGAAGTTGGATATCCCATCTCATGCTATAGGAAGGGTCTCAGGTTGGAATGGGAAGGAGTTGGATATCACATTTCATGTTATAGGAAGGGTCTCAGGATTGGAATGGGAAGGACTTGGATATCATATCTCATGCTATAGGACGGGTCTCAGGTTTGTTATTAGAATCATTGAGATATCATATTGCATGCTGTAGGAAGGGTCTAAGTTTTGGAAAGGGAAGGAGTTGGATATCACATTTCATGTTAGAGGAAGGATCTCAGGTTTGGTATTAGAAGCATTGAGATATCACATCTCATGCTATAGGAAGGGTCTCAGGATTGGAATGGGAAGTAGTTGGATATCACATCTCATGCTATAGGAAGGGTCTCAGGTTTGGTATAAGCATTGAGATATCACATCTCATGCTATAGGACGGGTCTCAGGATTGGAATGGAAGGAGTTGGATATCACATCTCATGTTATAGGAAGGATCTCAGGTTTGGTATTAGAAGCATTGAGACATCACATCTCATGCTATAGGAAGGGTCTCAGGGTTGTAATGGGAAGGAGTTGGATATCGCATCTCATCCAATAGGAAGGGTCTCAGGTTTGGAATGGGAAGGAATTGGATATCACATCTCATGTTATAGGAAGGATCTCAGGTTTGGTATTAGAAGCATTGAGATATCACATCTCATGCTATAGGAAGGGTCTCAGGATTGGAATGTGAAGGATTTGGATATCACATCTCATGCTAAAGGAAGGGTCTCAGGTTTGGTAGAAGCATTGAGATATCAGATCTCTGCTATCGGAAGGGTCTCAGGATTGGATTGGGAAGGAGTTGGATATCCCTTCTCATGCTATAGGAAGGGTCTCAGGATTTGAATGGGAAGGAGTTGGATATCACATCTCATGTTATAGGAAGGGCCTCAGGATTGGAATGGGAAGGATTTGGATATTACTTTCTTGCTATAGGAAGGGTCTCATGTTTGGAATGGGAAGGAGTTGGATATCACATATGCTATAGTTAGTGTCTCAGGTTTGGAACGGGAAGGAGTTGGATATCACATCTCATGTTATAGGAAGGGTCTCATGTTTGGTATAAGCATTGAGATATCACATCACTGCTATCGGAAGCGGCTCAGGATTGGAATGGGAAGGAGTTGGATATCCCATCTCATGTTATAGTAAGAGTCTCTGGTTTGGTATTAGAATCATTGAGATATCACATCGCATGCTGTAGGAAGGGTCTAAGGATTGGAATGGGATGGACTTGGATATCACATCTCATGCTATAGGTAGGCTCTCAGGTTTGATATAAGCATTGAGATATCACATCTCATGCTATAGGAAGGGTCTCAGGATTGGAATGGGAAGGATTTGGATATCACATCTCATGCTATAGGAAGGGTCTCAGATTTGGTATAAGCATTGAGATATCACATCTCATGCTAAAGGAAGGGTCTCAGGATTGAAATGGGAAGGAGTTGTATATGACATCTCAGGCCATAGGAAGGGTCTCATGTTTGGTATAAGCATTGAGATATCACATCTCTGCTATCGGAAGGGTCTCAGGATTGGAATGGGAAGGAGTTGGATATCCCATCTCATGTTATAGGAAGGGTCTCAGGTTTGGTATTAGAAGCATAGAGATATCACATCTCATGCTATAGGAAGGGTCTCAGGATTGGAATGGGAAGGACTTGGATGTCACATCTCATGCTATAGGGAGGGTCTCAAGTTTGATATTAGAAGCATTGAGATAACAAATCTCATGATATCGGAAGGGTCTCAGGATTGGAATGGGAAGGATTTGGATATCACATCTCATGTTATAGGACGGGTCTCAGGTTTGGTATTAGAAGCATTGAGATATCAAGTCTCATGGTATAAGAAGGGTCTCAGAATTGGAATGGGAAGGAGTTGGATATCACACCTCAAGCTATAGGAAGGGTCTCAGGATTGGAATGGGAAGGAGTTTGATATCACATCTCATGCCATAGTATGGGTCTCAGGTTTGGTAGAAGCATTGGGATATCACATCTCATGCTATCGGAAGGGTATCAGTATTGGATTTGGAAGAAGTTGGATATCCCATCTCATGCTATAGGAAGGGTCTCAGGTTGGAATGGGAAGGAGTTGGATATCACATTTCATGTTATAGGAAGGGTCTCAGGATTGGAATGGGAAGGACTTGGATATCATATCTCATGCTATAGGACAGGTCTCAGGTTTGTTATTAGAATCATGGAGATATCATATTGCATGCTGTAGGAAGGGTCTAAGGATTGGAACGGGAAGGACTTGGATATCACATCTCATGCTATAGATAGGCTCTTAGGTTTGGAAAGGGAAGGAGTTGGATATCACATTTCATGTTAGAGGAAGGATCTCAGGTTTGGTATTAGAAGCATTGAGATATCACATCTCATGCTATAGGAAGGGTCTCAGGATTGGAATGGGAAGTAGTTGGATATCACATCTCATGCTATAGGAAGGGTCTCAGGTTTGGTATAAGCATTGAGATATCACATCTCATGCTATAGGACGGGTCTCAGGATTGGAATGGAAGGAGTTGGATATCACATCTCATGTTATAGGAAGGATCTCAGGTTTGGTATTAGAAGCATTGAGACATCACATCTCATGCTATAGGAAGGGTCTCAGGGTTGGAATGGGAAGGAGTTGGATATCACATCTCATCCAATAGGAAGGGTCTCAGGTTTGGAATGGGAAGGAATTGGATATCACATCTCATGTTATAGGAAGGATCTCAGGTTTGGTATTAGAAGCATTGAGATATCACATCTCATGCTATAGGAAGGGTCTCAGGATTGGAATGTGAAGGATTTGGATATCACATCTCATGCTAAAGGAAGGGTCTCAGGATTGGTAGAAGCATTGAGATATCACGTCTCTGCTATCGGAGGGGTCTCAGGATTGGATTGGGAAGGAGTTGGATATCCCTTCTCATGCTATAGGAAGGGTCTCAGGATTTGAATGGCAAGGAGTTGGATATCACATCTCATGCCATAGGAAGGGTCTCAGGTTTGGTATAAGCATTGAGATATCACATCTCTGCTATCGGAAGGGTCTCAGGATTGGAATGGGAAGGAGTTGGATATTCCCATCTCATGTTATAGGAAGGGTCTCAGGTTTGGTATTAGAAGCATTGAGATATCACATCTCATGCTATAGGAAGGGTCTCAGGATTGGAATGGGAAGGACTTGGATATCACATCTCATGCTATAGGGAGGGTCTCAAGTTTGATATTAGAAGCTTTGAGATATCACATCTCATGATATCGGAAGGGTCTCAGGATTGGAATGGGAAGGAGTTGGATATCACATCTCATGATAAAGGAAGGGTCTAAGGTTTGGAAGGGGAAGGATTTGGATATCACATCTCATGTTATATTACGGGTCTCAGGATTGGTATTAGAAGCATTGAGATATCAAGTCTCAGAGTATAGGAAGGGTCTCAGAATTGGAATGGGAAGGAGTTGGATATCACATCTCAAGCTATAGGAAGGGTCTCAGGATTGGAATGGGAAGGACTTGGATATCACATCTCATGCTATAGGAAGGCTCTCAGGTTTGGAAGGGGAAAGAGTTGGATATCACATTTCATGTTAGAGGTAGGATCTCAGGTTTGGTATTAGAGGCATTGAGATATCACATCTCATGCTATCAAAAGGGTCTCATGAATGGAATGGGAAGGAGTTGGATATCACATCTCATGCTAAAGGGAGGGTCTCAGGTTTGGAAGGGGAAGGATTTGGATATCACATCTCATGTTATAGGAAGGATCTCAGGTTTGGTATTAGAACCATTGAGATATCACATCTCATGCTATCGGAAGGATCTCAGGTTTGGTATTAGAAGCATTGAGATATCACATCTCATGCTATCAGAAGGGTCTCAGGATTGGAATGGGAAGGAGTTGGATATCACATCTCATGCTAAAGGGAGGGTCTCAGGTTTGGAAGGGGAAGGATTTGGATATCACATCTCATGTTATCGGAAGGATCTCACGTTTGGTATTAGAAGTATTGAGATATCATATCTCATGCTATAGGAAGGGTCTCAGGATTGGAATGGGAAGGACTTAGATATCACATATCATGCTATAGGGAGGGTCTCAGTTTTGATATTAGAAGCATTGAGATATCACATCTCATGCTATCGGAAGTGTCTCAGGATTGGAATGGGAAGGAGCTGGATATCACATCTCATGCTAAAGGAAGGGTCTCAGGTTTGGAACGGGAAGGATTTGGATATCACATCTCATGTTATAGGAAGGGTCTCAGGTTTGGTATAAGCATTGAGATATCACATCTCTGCTATCGGAAGTGTCTCAGGATTGGAATGGGAAGGAGTAGGATATCCCATCTCATGTTATAGGACGGGTCTCAGGTTTGTTATTAGAATCATTGAGATATCATATTGCATGCTGTAGGAAGGGTCTAAGGGTTGGAATGGGAAGGACTTGGATATCACATCTCATGCTATAGATAGGCTCTTAGGTTTGGAAAGGGAAGGAGTTGGATATCACATTTCATGTTAGAGGAAGGATCTCAGGTTTGGTATTAGAAGCATTGAGATATCACATCTCATGCTATAGGAAGGGTCTCAGGATTGGAATGGGAAGGAGTTGGATATCACATCTCATGCTAAAGGGAGGGTCTCAGGTTTGGAAGGGGAAGGATTTGGATATCACATCTCATGTTATAGGAAGGATCCCAGGTTTGGTATTAGAACCATTGAGATATCACATCTCATGCTATCGGAAGGATCTCAGGTTTGGTATTAGAAGCATTGAGATATCACATCTCATGCTATCAGAAGGGTCTCAGGATTGGAATGGGAAGGAGTTGGATATCACATCTCATGCTAAAGGGAGGGTCTCAGGTTTGGAAGGGGAAGGATTTGGATATCACATCTCATGTTATCGGAAGGATCTCACGTTTGGTATTAGAAGTATTGAGATATCATATCTCATGCTATAGGAAGGGTCTCAGGATTGGAATGGGAAGGACTTAGATATCACATATCATGCTATAGGGAGGGTCTCAGTTTTGATATTAGAAGCATTGAGATATCACATCTCATGCTATCGGAAGTGTCTCAGGATTGGAATGGGAAGGAGCTGGATATCACATCTCATGCTAAAGGAAGGGTCTCAGGTTTGGAACGGGAAGGATTTGGATATCACATCTCATGTTATAGGAAGGGTCTCAGGTTTGGTATAAGCATTGAGATATCACATCTCTGCTATCGGAAGTGTCTCAGGATTGGAATGGGAAGGAGTAGGATATCCCATCTCATGTTATAGGACGGGTCTCAGGTTTGTTATTAGAATCATTGAGATATCATATTGCATGCTGTAGGAAGGGTCTAAGGGTTGGAATGGGAAGGACTTGGATATCACATCTCATGCTATAGATAGGCTCTTAGGTTTGGAAAGGGAAGGAGTTGGATATCACATTTCATGTTAGAGGAAGGATCTCAGGTTTGGTATTAGAAGCATTGAGACATCACATCTCATGCTATAGGAAGGGTCTCAGGATTGGAATGGGAAGTAGTTGGATATCACATCTCATGCTATAGGAAGTGTCTCAGGTTTGGTATAAGCATTGAGATATCACATCTCATGCTATAGGACGGGTCTCAGGATTGGAATGGAAGGAGTTGGATATCACATCTCATGTTATAGGAAGGATCTCAGGTTTGGTATTAGAAGCATTGAGACATCACATCTCATGCTATAGGAAGGGTCTCAGGGTTGGAATGGGAAGGAGTTGGATATCACATCTCATCCAATAGGAAGGGTCTCAGGTTTGGAATGGGAAGGAATTGGATATCACATCTCATGTTATAGGAAGGATCTCAGGTTTGGTATTAGAAGCATTGAGATATCACATCTCATGCTATAGGAAGGGTCTCAGGATTGGAATGTGAAGGATTTGGATATCACATCTCATGCTAAAGGAAGGGTCTCTGGTTTGGTAGAAGCATTGAGATATCACGTCTCTGCTATCGGAAGGGTCTCAGGATTGGATTGGGAAGGAGTTGGATATCCCTTCTCATGCTATAGGAAGGGTCTCAGGATTTGAATGGCAAGGAGTTGGATATCACATCTCATGCCATAGGAAGGGTCTCAGGTTTGGTATAAGCATTGAGATATCACATCTCTGATATCGGAAGGGTCTCAGGATTGGATTGGGAAGGAGTTGGATATCCCTTCTCATGCTATAGGAAGTGTCTCAGGTTGGAATGGGAAGGAGTTGGATATCACATGTCATGTTATAGGAAGGGTCTCAGGATTGGAATGGGAAGGATTTGGATATCACATCTCTTGCTATAGGAAGGGTCTCAGGATTGGAATGGGTAGGAGTTGGATATTACTTTCTTGCTATAGGAAGGGTCTCATGTTTGGAATGGGAATGAGTTGGATATCACATATGCTATAGTTAGTGTCTCAGGTTTGGAACGGGAAGGAGTTGGATATCACATCTCATGTTATAGGAAGGGTCTCAGGTTTGTTATAAGCATTGAGATATCACATCTCTGCTATCGGAAGCGGCTCAGGATTGGAATGGGAAGGAGTTGGATATCCCATCTCATGTTATAGTAAGAGTCTCTGGTTTGGTATTAGAATCATTGAGATATCACATCGCATGCTGTAGGAAGGGTCTAAGGATTGGAATGGGATGGACTTGGATATCACATCTCATGCTATAGGTAGGCTCTCAGGTTTGATATAAGCATTGAGATATCACATCTCATGCTATAGGAAGGGTCTCAGGATTGGAATGGGAAGGATTTGGATATCACATCTCATGCTATAGGAAGGGTCTCAGATTTGGTATAAGCATTGAGATATCACATCTCATGCTAAAGGAAGGGTCTCAGGATTGGAATGGGAAGGAGTTGTATATGACATCTCAGGCCATAGGAAGGGTCTCATGTTTGGTATAAGCATTGAGATATCACATCTCTGCTATCGGAAGGGTCTCAGGATTGGAATGGGAAGGAGTTGGATATCCCATCTCATGTTATAGGAAGGGTCTCAGGTTTGGTATTAGAAGCATAGAGATATCACATCTCATGCTATAGGAAGGGTCTCAGGATTGGAATGGGAAGGACTTGGATGTCACATCTCATGCTATAGGGAGGGTCTCAAGTTTGATATTAGAAGCATTGAGATAACAAATCTCATGATATCGGAAGGGTCTCAGGATTGGAATGGGAAGGAGTTGGATACCACATCTCATGATAAAGGAAGGGTCTAAGGTTTGGAAGGGGAAGGATTTGGATATCACATCTCATGTTATAGGACGGGTCTCAGGTTTGGTATTAGAAGCATTGAGATATCAAGTCTCATGGTATAAGAAGGGTCTCAGAATTGGAATGGGAAGGAGTTGGATATCACACCTCAAGCTATAGGAAGGGTCTCAGGATTGGAATGGGAAGGAGTTTGATATCACATCTCATGCCATAGTATGGGTCTCAGGTTTGGTAGAAGCATTGGGATATCACATCTCATGCTATCGGAAGGGTATCAGTATTGGATTTGGAAGAAGTTGGATATCCCATCTCATGCTATAGGAAGGGTCTCAGGTTGGAATGGGAAGGAGTTGGATATCACATTTCATGTTATAGGAAGGGTCTCAGGATTGGAATGGGAAGGACTTCGATATCATATCTCATGCTATAGGACAGGTCTCAGGTTTGTTATTAGAATCATTGAGATATCATATTGCATGCTGTAGGAAGGGTCTAAGGATTGGAACGGGAAGGACTTGGATATCACATCTCATGCTATAGATAGGCTCTTAGGTTTGGAAAGGGAAGGAGTTGGATATCACATTTCATGTTAGAGGAAGGAGCTCAGGTTTGGTATTAGAAGCATTGAGATATCACATCTCATGCTATAGGAAGGGTCTCAGGATTGGAATGGGAAGTAGTTGGATATCACATCTCATGCTATAGGAAGGGTCTCAGGTTTGGTATAAACATTGAGATATCACATCTCATGCTATAGGACGGGTCTCAGGATTGGAATGGAAGGAGTTGGATATCACATCTCATGTTATAGGAAGGATCTCAGGTTTGGTATTAGAAGCATTGAGACATCACATCTCATGCTATAGGAAGGGTCTCAGGGTTGGAATGGGAAGGAGTTGGATATCACATCTCATCCAATAGGAAGGGTCTCAGGTTTGGAATGGGAAGGAATTGGATATCACATCTCATGTTATAGGAAGGATCTCAGGTTTGGTATTAGAAGCATTGAGATATCACATCTCATGCTATAGGAAGGGTCTCAGGATTGGAATGTGAAGGATTTGGATATCACATCTCATGCTAAAGGAAGGGTCTCAGGATTGGTAGAAGCATTGAGATATCACGTCTCTGCTATCGGAGGGGTCTCAGGATTGGATTGGGAAGGAGTTGGATATCCCTTCTCATGCTACAGGAAGGGTCTCAGGATTTGAATGGCAAGGAGTTGGATATCACATCTCATGCCATAGGAAGGGTCTCAGGTTTGGAAGGGTCTCAGGATTGGAATGGGAAGGAGTTGGATATCACATCTCATGATAAAGGAAGGGTCTAGGTTTGGAAGGGGAAGGATTTGGATATCACATCTCATGTTATATTACGGGTCTCAGGTTTGGTATTAGAAGCATTGAGATATCAAGTCTCATAGTATAGGAAGGGTCTCAGAATTGGAATGGGAAGGAGTTGGATATCCCATCTCATGTTATAGGAAGAGTCTCTGGTTTGGTATTAGAATCATTGAGATATTCACATCGCATGCTGTAGGAAGGGTCTAAGGATTGGAATGGGATGGACTTGGATATCACATCTCATGCTATAGGTAGGCTCTCAGGTTTGGTATAAGCATTGAGATATCACATCTCATGCTATAGGAAGGGTCTCAGAATTGGAATGGGAAGGAGTTGGATATCACATCTCAAGCTATAGGAAGGGTCTCAGTATTGGAATGGGAAGGACTTGGATATCACATCTCATGCTATAGGAAGGCTCTCAGGTTTGGAAGGGGAAAGAGTTGGATATCTCATTTCATGTTAGAGGTAGGATCTCAGGTTTGGTATTAGAGGCATTGAGATATCACATCTCATGCAATCAGAAGGGTCTCAGGAATGGAATGGGAAGGAGTTAGATATCACATCTCATGCTAAAGGGAGGGTCTCAGGTTTGGAAGGGGAAGGATTTGGATATCACATCTCATGTTATAGGAAGGATCTCAGGTTTGGTATTAGAAGCATTGAGATATCACATCTCATGCTATCGGAAGGATCTCAGGTTTGGTATTAGAAGCATTGAGATATCACATCTCATGCTATCAGAAGAGTCTCAGGATTGGAATAGGAAGGAGTTGGATATCACATCTCATGCTAAAGGGAGGGTCTCAGGTTTGGAAGGGGAAGGATTTGGATATCACATCTCATGTTATCGGAAGGATCTCACATTTGGTATTAGAAGTATTGAGATATCATATCTCATGCTATAGGAAGGGTCTCAGGATTGGAATGGGAAGGAGTTGGATATCACATCTCATGCTATAGGGAGGGTCTCAGGATTGGAATGGGAAGGACTTAGATATCACATATCATGCTATAGGGAGGGTCTCAGTTTTGATATTAGAAGCATTGAGATATCACATCTCATGCTATCGGAAGTGTCTCAGGATTGGAATGGGAAGGAGCTGGATATCACATCTCATGCTAAAGGAAGGGTCTCAGGTTTGGAACGAGAAGGATTTGGATATCACATCTCATGTTATAGGAAGGGTCTCAGGTTTGGTATAAGCATTGAGATATCACATCTCTGCTATCGGAAGTGTCTCAGGATTGGAATGGGAAGGAGTTGGATATCCCATCTCATGTTATAGGACGGGTCTCAGGTTTGTTATTAGAATCATTGAGATATCATATTGCATGCTGTAGGAAGGGTCTAAGGGTTGGAATGTGAAGGACTTGGATATCACATCTCATGCTATAGATAGGCTCTTAGGTTTGGAAAGGGAAGGAGTTGGATATCACATTTCATGTTAGAGGAAGGATCTCAGGTTTTGTATTAGAAGTATTGAGATATCACATCTCATGCTATAGGAAGGGTCTCAGGATTGGAATGGGAAGCAGTTGGATATGACATCTCATGCTATAGGAAGGGTCTCAGGTTTGGTATAAGCATTGAGATATCACATCTCATGCTATAGGACAGGTCTCAGGATTGGAATGGAAGGAGTTGGATATCACATCTCATGTTATAGGAATGATCTCAGGTTTGGTATTAGAAGCATTGAGACATCACATCTCATGCTATAGGAAGGGTCTCAGGGTTGGAATGGGAAGGAGTTGGATATCACATCTCATCCAATAGGAAGGGTCTCAGGTTTGGAATGGGAAGGAATTGGATATCACATCTCATGTTATAGGAAGGATCTCAGGTTTGGTATTAGAAGCATTGAGATATCACATCTCATGCTATAGGAAGGGTCTCAGGATTGGAATGTGAAGGATTTGGATATCACATCTCATGCTAAAGGAAGGGTCTCAGGTTTGGTAGAAGCATTGAGATATCACGTCGCTGCTATCGGAAGGGTCTCAGGATTGGATTGGGAAGGAGTTGGATATCCCTTCTCATGCTATAGGAAGGGTCTCAGGATTTGAATGGCAAGGAGTTGGATATCACATCTCATGCCATAGGAAGGGTCTCAGGTTTGGTATAAGCATTGAGATATCACATCTCTGCTATCGGAAGGGTCTCAGGATTGGATTGGGAAGGAGTTGGATATCCCTTCTCATGCTATAGGAAGTGTCTCAGGTTGGAATGGGAAGGAGTTGGATATCACATCTCATGTTATAGGAAGGGTCTCAGGATTGGAATGGGAAGGATTTGGATATCACATCTCTTGCTATAGGAAGGGTCTCAGGATTGGAATGGGTAGGAGTTGGATATTACTTTCTTGCTATAGGAAGGGTCTCATGTTTGGAATGGGAAGGAGTTGGATATCACATATGCTATAGTTAGTGTCTCAGGTTTGGAACGGGAAGGAGTTGGATATCACATCTCATGTTATAGGAAGGGTCTCAGGTTTGGTATAAGCATTGAGATATCACATCTCTGCTATCGGAAGCGGCTCAGGATTGGAATGGGAAGGAGTTGGATATCCCATCTCATGTTATAGGAAGAGTCTCTGGTTTGGTATTAGAATCATTGAGATATCACATCGCATGCTGTAGGAAGGGTCTAAGGATTGGAATGGGATGGACTTGGATATCACATCTCATGTTATAGGTAGGCTCTCAGGTTTGGTATAAGCATTGAGATATCACATCTCATGCTATAGGAAGGGTCTCAGGATTGGAATGGGAAGGAATTGGATATCACATCTCAGGCTATAGGAAGCGTCTCAGGATTGGAATGGGAAGGAGTTGGATATCACATCTCATGCTATAGGAAGGGTCTCAGGCTTGGTATAAGCATTGAGATATCACATCTCATGCTATAGGAAGGGTCTCAGGATTGGAATGGAAGGAGTTGGATATCACATCTCATGTTATAGGAAGGATCTCAGGTTTGGTATTAGAAGCATTGAGACATCACATCTCATGCTATAGGAAGGGTCTCAGGATTGGAATGGGAAGGAGTTGGATATCAAATCTCATGCTATAGGAAGGGTCTCAGGATTGGAATGGGAAGGAGTTGAATATGACATCTCATGCCGTAGGAAGGATCTCAGGTTTGGTATAAACATTGAGATATCACATCTCTGCTATCAAAAGGGTCTCAGGATTGGAATTGGAAGGAGTTGGATATCCCATCTCATGTTATAGGAAGAGTCTCAGGTTTGGTATTAGAAGCATTGAGATATCACATCTCATGCTATAGGAAGTGTCTCAGGATTGGAATGGGAAGGACTTGGATATCACATCTCATGCTATAGGTAGGGTCTCAAGTTTGACATTAGAAGCATTGAGATATCACATCTCATGCTATAGGAAGGGTCTGAGGATTGGAATGGGAAGGAGTTGGATATCACATCTCCTGCTATGGGAAGGGTCTCAGGTTTGGTATAAGCAGTGAGATATCACATCTCATGCTATAGGAAGTGTCTCAGGATTGGAATGGGAAGGAGTTGGATATCACATCTCATGTTATAGGAAGGATCTCAGGTGTGGTATAAGCATTGAGATATCACATCTCTGCTATCGGAAGGGTCTCAAGATTGGAATGGGAAGGAGTTGGATATTCCCATCTCATGTTATAGGAAGGGTCTCAGGTTTGGTATTAGAAGCATTGAGATATCACATCTCATGCTATAGGAAGGGTCTCAGGATTGGAATGGGAAGGACTTGGATATCACATCTCATGCTATAGGGAGGGTCTCAAGTTTGATATTAGAAGCTTTGAGATATCACATCTCATGATATCGGAAGGGTCTCAGGATTGGAATGGGAAGGAGTTGGATATCACATCTCATGATAAAGAACGGGTCTAAGGTTTGGAAGGGGAAGGATTTGGATATCACATCTCATGTTATATTACGGGTCTCAGGTTTGGTATTAGAAGCATTGAGATATCAAGTCTCATAGTATAGGAAGGGTCTCAGAATTGGAATGGGAAGGAGTTGGATATCCCATCTCATGTTATAGGAAGAGTCTCTGGTTTGGTAATAGAATCATTGAGATATTCACATCGCATGCTGTAGGAAGGGTCTAAGGATTGGAATGGGATGGACTTGGATATCACATCTCATGCTATAGGTAGGCTCTCAGGTTTGGTATAAGCATTGAGATATCACATCTCATGCTATAGGAAGGGTCTCAGAATTGGAATGGGAAGGAGTTGGATATCACATCTCAAGCTATAGGAAGGGTCTCAGTATTGGAATGGGAAGGACTTGGATATCACATCTCATGCTATAGGAAGGCTCTCAGGTTTGGAAGGGGAAAGAGTTGGATATCTCATTTCATGTTAGAGGTAGGATCTCAGGTTTGGTATTAGAGGCATTGAGATATCACATCTCATGCTATCAGAAGGGTCTCAGGAATGGAATGGGAAGGATTTGGATATCACATCTCATGTTATAGGAAGGATCTCAGGTTTGGTATTAGAAGCATTGAGATATCACATCTCATGCTATCGGAAGGATCTCAGGTTTGGTATTAGAAGCATTGAGATATCACATCTCATGCTATCAGAAGAGTCTCAGGATTGGAATAGGAAGGAGTTGGATATCACATTTCATGCTAAAGGGAGGGTCTCAGGTTTGGAAGGGGAAGGATTTGGATATCACATCTCATGTTATCGGAAGGATCTCACGTTTGGTATTAGAAGTATTGAGATATCATATCTCATGCTATAGGAAGGGTCTCAGGATTGGAATGGGAAGGAGTTGGATATCACATCTCATGATATAGGGAGGGTCTCAGGATTGGAATGGGAAGGACTTAGATATCACATATCATGCTATAGGGAGGGTCTCAGTTTTGATATAAGAAGCATTGAGATATCACATCTCATGCTATCGGAAGTGTCTCAGGATTGGAATGGGAAGGAGCTGGATATCACATCTCATGCTAAAGGAAGGGTCTCAGGTTTGGAACGAGAAGGATTTGGATATCACATCTCATGTTATAGGAAGGGTCTCAGGTTTGGTATAAGCATTGAGATATCACATCTCTGCTATCGGAAGTGTCTCAGGATTGGAATGGGAAGGAGTTGGATATCCCATCTCATGTTATAGGACGGGTCTCAGGTTTGTTATTAGAATCATTGAGATATCATATTGCATGCTGTAGGAAGGGTCTAAGGGTTGGAATGTGAAGGACTTGGATATCACATCTCATGCTATAGATAGGCTCTTAGGTTTGGAAAGGGAAGGAGTTGGATATCACATTTCATGTTAGAGGAAGGATCTCAGGTTTGGTATTAGAAGCATTGAGATATCACATCTCATGCTATAGGAAGGGTCTCAGGATTGGAATGGGAAGCAGTTGGATATCACATCTCATGCTATAGGAAGCGTCTCAGGTTTGGTATAAGCATTGAGATATCACATCTCATGCTATAGGACGGGTCTCAGGATTCGAATGGAAGGAGTTGGATATCACATCTCATGTTATAGGAAGGATCTCAGGTTTGGTATTAGAAGCATTGAGACATCACATCTCATGCTATAGGAAGGGTCTCAGGGTTGGAATGGGAAGGAGTTGGATATCACATCTCATCCAATAGGAAGGGTCTCAGGTTTGGAATGGGAAGGAATTGGATATCACATCTCATGTTATAGGAAGGATCTCAGGTTTGGTATTAGAAGCATTGAGATATCACATCTCATGCTATAGGAAGGGTCTCAGGATTGGAATGTGAAGGATTTGGATATCACATCTCATGCTAAAGGAAGGGTCTCAGGTTTGGTAGAAGCATTGAGATATCACGTCGCTGCTATCGGAAGGGTCTCAGGATTGGATTGGGAAGGAGTTGGATATCCCTTCTCATGCTATAGGAAGGGTCTCAGGATTTGAATGGCAAGGAGTTGGATATCACATCTCATGCCATAGGAAGGGTCTCAGGTTTGGTATAAGCATTGAGATATCACATCTCTGCTATAGGAAGGGTCTCAGGATTGGATTGGGAAGGAGTTGGATATCCCTTCTCATGCTATAGGAAGTGTCTCAGGTTGGAATGGGAAGGAGTTGGATATCACATCTCATGTTATAGGAAGGGTCTCAGGATTGGAATGGGAAGGATTTGGATATCACATCTCTTGCTATAGGAAGGGTCTCAGGATTGGAATGGGTAGGAGTTGGATATTACTTTCTTGCTATAGGAAGGGTCTCATGTTTGGAATGGGAAGGAGTTGGATATCACATATGCTATAGTTAGTGTCTCAGGTTTGGAACGGGAAGGAGTTGGATATCACATCTCATGTTATAGGAAGGGTCTCAGGTTTGGTATAAGCATTGAGATATCACATCTCTGCTATCGGAAGCGGCTCAGGATTGGAATGGGAAGGAGTTGGATATCCCATCTCATGTTATAGGAAGAGTCTCTGGTTTGGTATTAGAATCATTGAGATATCACATCGCATGCTGTAGGAAGGGTCTAAGGATTGGAATGGGATGGACTTGGATATCACATCTCATGTTATAGGTAGGCTCTCAGGTTTGGTATAAGCATTGAGATATCACATCTCATGCTATAGGAAGGGTCTCAGGATTGGAATGGGAAGGAATTGGATATCACATCTCAGGCTATAGGAAGGGTCTCAGGATTGGAATGGGAAGTAGTTGGATATCACATCTCATGCTATAGGAAGGGTCTCAGGTTTGGTATAAGCATTGATATATCACATCTCATGCTATAGGAAGGGTCTCAGGATTGGAATGGAAGGAGTTGGATATCACATCTCATGTTATAGGAAGGATCTCAGGTTTGATATTAGAAGCATTGAGACATCACATCTCATGCTATAGGAAGGGTCTCAGGATTGGAATGGGAAGGAGTTGGATATCAAATCTCATGCTATAGGAAGGGTCTCAGGATTGGAATGGGAAGGAGTTGAATATGACATCTCATGCCGTAGGAAGGGTCTCAGGTTTGGTATAAACATTGAGATATCACATCTCTGCTATCAAAAGGGTCTCAGGATTGGAATTGGAAGGAGTTGGATATCCCATCTCATGTTATAGGAAGAGTCTCAGGTTTGGTATTAGAAGCATTGAGATATCACATCTCATGCTATAGGAAGTGTCTCAGGATTGGAATGGGAAGGACTTGGATATCACATCTCATGCTATAGGTAGGGTCTCAAGTTTGACATTAGAAGCATTGAGATATCACATCTCATGCTATAGGAAGGGTCTGAGGATTGGAATGGGAAGGAGTTGGATATCACATCTGCTATGGGAAGGGTCTCAGGTTTGGTATAAGCGTTGAGATATCACATCTCTTGCTATAGGAAGTGTCTCAGGATTGGAATGGGAAGGAGTTGGATATCACATCTCATGTTATAGGAAGGATCTCAGGTGTGGTATAAGCATTGAGATATCACATCTCTGCTATCGGAAGGGTCTGAAGATTGGAATGGGAAGGAGTTGGATATTCCCATCTCATGTTATAGGAAGGGTCTCAGGTTTGGTATTAGAAGCATTGAGATATCACATCTCATGCTATAGGAAGGGTCTCAGGATTGGAATGGGAAGGACTTGGATATCACATCTCATGCTATAGGGAGGGTCTAAGGTTTGGAAGGGGAAGGATTTGGATATCACATCTCATGTTATATTACGGGTCTCAGGTTTGGTATTAGAAGCATTGAGATATCAAGTCTCATAGTATAGGAAGGGTCTCAGAATTGGAATGGGAAGGAGTTGGATATCCCATCTCATGTTATAGGAAGAGTCTCTGGTTTGGTATTAGAATCATTGAGATATCACATCGCATGCTGTAGGAAGGGTCTAAGGATTGGAATGGGATGGACTTGGATACCACATCTCATGCTATAGGTAGGCTCTCAGGTTTGGTATAAGCATTGAGATATCACATCTCATGCTATAGGAAGGGTCTCAGAATTGGAATGGGAAGGAGTTGGATATCACATCTCAAGCTATAGGAAGGGTCTCAGTATTGGAATGGGAAGGACTTGGATATCACATCTCATGCTATAGGAAGGCTCTCAGGTTTGGAAGGGGAAAGAGTTGGATATCTCATTTCATGTTAGAGGTAGGATCTCAGGTTTGGTATTAGAGGCATTGAGATATCACATCTCATGCTATCAGAAGGGTCTCAGGAATGGAATGGGAAGGAGTTAGATATCACATCTCATGCTAAAGGGAGGGTCTCAGGTTTGGAAGGGGAAGAATTTTTATATCACATCTCATGTTATAGGAAGGATCTCAGGTTTGGTATTAGAAGCATTGAGATATCACATCTCATGCTATCGGAAGGATCTCAGGTTTGGTATTAGAAGCATTGAGATATCACATCTCATGCTATCAGAAGAGTCTCAGGATTGGAATAGGAAGGAGTTGGATATCACATTTCATGCTAAAGGGAGGGTCTCAGGTTTGGAAGGGGAAGGATTTGGATATCACATCTCATGTTATCGGAAGGATCTCACGTTTGGTATTAGAAGTATTGAGATATCATATCTCATGCTATAGGAAGGGTCTCAGGATTGGAATGGGAAGGAGTTGGATATCACATCTCATGCTATAGGGAGGGTCTCAGGATTGGAATGGGAAGGACTTAGATATCACATATCATGCTATAGGGAGGGTCTCAGTTTTGATATTAGAAGCATTGAGATATCACATCTCATGCTATCGGAAGTGTCTCAGGATTGGAATGGGAAGGAGCTGAATATCACATCTCATGCTAAAGGAAGGGTCTCAGGTTTGGAACGGGAAGGATTTGGATATCACATCTCATGTTATAGGAAGGGTCTCAGGTTTGGTATAAGCATTGAGATATCACATCTCTGCTATCGGAAGTGTCTCAGGATTGGAATGGGAAGGAGTTGGATATCCCATCTCATGTTATAGGACGGGTCTCAGGTTTGTTATTAGAATCATTGAGATATCATATTGCATGCTGTAGGAAGGGTCTAAGGGTTGGAATGTGAAGGACTTGGATATCACATCTCATGCTATAGATAGGCTCTTAGGTTTGGAAAGGGAAGGAGTTGGATATCACATTTCATGTTAGAGGAAGGATCTCAGGTTTGGTATTAGAAGCATTGAGATATCACATCTCATGCTATAGGAAGGGTCTCAGGATTGGAATGGGAAGCAGTTGGATATCACATCTCATGCTATAGGAAGGGTCTCAGGTTTGGTATAAGCATTGAGATATCACATCTCATGCTATAGGACGGGTCTCAGGATTGGAATGGAAGGAGTTGGATATCACATCTCATGTTATAGGAAGGATCTCAGGTTTGGTATTAGAAGCATTGAGACATCACATCTCATGCTATAGGAAGGGTCTCAGGGTTGGAATGGGAAGGAGTTGGATATCACATCTCATCCAATAGGAAGGGTCTCAGGTTTGGAATGGGAAGGAATTGGATATCACATCTCATGTTATAGGAAGGATCTCAGGTTTGGTATTAGAAGCATTGAGATATCACATCTCATGCTATAGGAAGGGTCTCAGGATTGGAATGTGAAGGATTTGGATATCACATCTCATGCTAAAGGAAGGGTCTCAGGTTTGGTAGAAGCATTGAGATATCACGTCGCTGCTATCGGAAGGGTCTCAGGATTGGATTGGGAAGGAGTTGGATATCCCTTCTCATGCTATAGGAAGGGTCTCAGGATTTGAATGGCAAGGAGTTGGATATCACATCTCATGCCATAGGAAGGGTCTCAGGTTTGGTATAAGCATTGAGATATCACATCTCTGCTATCGGAAGGGTCTCAGGATTGGATTGGGAAGGAGTTGGATATCCCTTCTCATGCTATAGGAAGTGTCTCAGGTTGGAATGGGAAGGAGTTGGATATCACATCTCATGTTATAGGAAGGGTCTCAGGATTGGAATGGAAAGGATTTGGATATCACATCTCTTGCTATAGGAAGGGTCTCAGGATTGGAATGGGTAGGAGTTGGATATTACTTTCTTGCTATAGGAAGGGTCTCATGTTTGGAATGGGAAGGAGTTGGATATCACATATGCTATAGTTAGTGTCTCAGGTTTGGAACGGGAAGGAGTTGGATATCACATCTCATGTTATAGGAAGGGTCTCAGGTTTGGTATAAGCATTGAGATATCACATCTCTGCTATCGGAAGCGGCTCAGGATTGGAATGGGAAGGAGTTGGATATCCCATCTCATGTTATAGGAAGAGTCTCTGGTTTGGTATTAGAATCATTGAGATATTACATAGCATGCTGTAGGAAGGGTCTAAGGATTGGAATGGGATGGACTTGGATATCACATCTCATGTTATAGGTAGGCTCTCAGGTTTGGTATAAGCATTGAGATATCACATCTCATGCTATAGGAAGGGTCTCAGGATTGGAATGGGAAGGAATTGGATATCACATCTCAGGCTATAGGAAGCGTCTCAGGATTGGAATGGGAAGGAGTTGGATATCACATCTCATGCTATAGGAAGGGTCTCAGGCTTGGTATAAGCATTGAGATATCACATCTCATGCTATAGGAAGGGTCTCAGGATTGGAATGGAAGGAGTTGGATATCACATCTCATGTTATAGGAAGGATCTCAGGTTTGGTATTAGAAGCATTGAGACATCACATCTCATGCTATAGGAAGGGTCTCAGGATTGGAATGGGAAGGAGTTGGATATCAAATCTCATGCTATAGGAAGGGTCTCAGGATTGGAATGGGAAGGAGTTGAATATGACATCTCATGCCGTAGGAAGGGTCTCAGGTTTGGTATAAACATTGAGATATCACATCTCTGCTATCAAAAGGGTCTCAGGATTGGAATTGGAAGGAGTTGGATATCCCATCTCATGTTATAGGAAGAGTCTCAGGTTTGGTATTAGAAGCATTGAGATATCACATCTCATGCTACAGGAAGTGTCTCAGGATTGGAATGGGAAGGACTTGGATATCACATCTCATGCTATAGGTAGGGTCTCAAGTTTGACATTAGAAGCATTGAGATATCACATCTCATGCTATAGGAAGGGTCTGAGGATTGGAATGGGAAGGAGTTGGATATCACATCTCCTGCTATGGGAAGGGTCTCAGGTTTGGTATAAGCAGTGAGATATCACATCTCATGCTATAGGAAGTGTCTCAGGATTGGAATGGGAAGGAGTTGGATATCACATCTCATGTTATAGGAAGGATCTCAGGTGTGGTATAAGCATTGAGATATCACATCTCTGCTATCGGAAGGGTCTCAAGATTGGAATGGGAAGGAGTTGGATATTCCCATCTCATGTTATAGGAAGGGTCTCAGGTTTGGTATTAGAAGCATTGAGATATCACATCTCATGCTATAGGAAGGGTCTCAGGATTGGAATGGGAAGGACTTGGATATCACATCTCATGCTATAGGGAGGGTCTCAAGTTTGATATTAGAAGCTTTGAGATATCACATCTCATGATATCGGAAGGGTCTCAGGATTGGAATGGGAAGGAGTTGGATATCACATCTCATGATAAAGAACGGGTCTAAGGTTTGGAAGGGGAAGGATTTGGATATCACATCTCATGTTATATTACGGGTCTCAGGTTTGGTATTAGAAGCATTGAGATATCAAGTCTCATAGTATAGGAAGGGTCTCAGAATTGGAATGGGAAGGAGTTGGATATCCCATCTCATGTTATAGGAAGAGTCTCTGGTTTGGTAATAGAATCATTGAGATATTCACATCGCATGCTGTAGGAAGGGTCTAAGGATTGGAATGGGATGGACTTGGATATCACATCTCATGCTATAGGTAGGCTCTCAGGTTTGGTATAAGCATTGAGATATCACATCTCATGCTATAGGAAGGGTCTCAGAATTGGAAAGGGAAGGAGTTGGATATCACATCTCAAGCTATAGGAAGGGTCTCAGTATTGGAATGGGAAGGACTTGGATATCACATCTCATGCTATAGGAAGGCTCTCAGGTTTGGAAGGGGAAAGAGTTGGATATCTCATTTCATGTTAGAGGTAGGATCTCAGGTTTGGTATTAGAGGCATTGAGATATCACATCTCATGCTATCAGAAGGGTCTCAGGAATGGAATGGGAAGGATTTGGATATCACATCTCATGTTATAGGAAGGATCTCAGGTTTGGTATTAGAAGCATTGAGATATCACATCTCATGCTATCGGAAGGATCTCAGGTTTGGTATTAGAAGCATTGAGATATCACATCTCATGCTATCAGAAGAGTCTCAGGATTGGAATAGGAAGGAGTTGGATATCACATTTCATGCTAAAGGGAGGGTCTCAGGTTTGGAAGGGGAAGGATTTGGATATCACATCTCATGTTATCGGAAGGATCTCACGTTTGGTATTAGAAGTATTGAGATATCATATCTCATGCTATAGGAAGGGTCTCAGGATTGGAATGGGAAGGAGTTGGATATCACATCTCATGATATAGGGAGGGTCTCAGGATTGGAATGGGAAGGACTTAGATATCACATATCATGCTATAGGGAGGGTCTCAGTTTTGATATTAGAAGCATTGAGATATCACATCTCATGCTATCGGAAGTGTCTCAGGATTGGAATGGGAAGGAGCTGGATATCACATCTCATGCTAAAGGAAGGGTCTCAGGTTTGGAACGAGAAGGATTTGGATATCACATCTCATGTTATAGGAAGGGTCTCAGGTTTGGTATAAGCATTGAGATATCACATCTCTGCTATCGGAAGTGTCTCAGGATTGGAATGGGAAGGAGTTGGATATCCCATCTCATGTTATAGGACGGGTCTCAGGTTTGTTATTAGAATCATTGAGATATCATATTGCATGCTGTAGGAAGGGTCTAAGGGTTGGAATGTGAAGGACTTGGATATCACATCTCATGCTATAGATAGGCTCTTAGGTTTGGAAAGGGAAGGAGTTGGATATCACATTTCATGTTAGAGGAAGGATCTCAGGTTTGGTATTAGAAGCATTGAGATATCACATCTCATGCTATAGGAAGGGTCTCAGGATTGGAATGGGAAGCAGTTGGATATCACATCTCATGCTATAGGAAGCGTCTCAGGTTTGGTATAAGCATTGAGATATCACATCTCATGCTATAGGACGGGTCTCAGGATTCGAATGGAAGGAGTTGGATATCACATCTCATGTTATAGGAAGGATCTCAGGTTTGGTATTAGAAGCATTGAGACATCACATCTCATGCTATAGGAAGGGTCTCAGGGTTGGAATGGGAAGGAGTTGGATATCACATCTCATCCAATAGGAAGGGTCTCAGGTTTGGAATGGGAAGGAATTGGATATCACATCTCATGTTATAGGAAGGATCTCAGGTTTGGTATTAGAAGCATTGAGATATCACATCTCATGCTATAGGAAGGGTCTCAGGATTGGAATGTGAAGGATTTGGATATCACATCTCATGCTAAAGGAAGGGTCTCAGGTTTGGTATTAGAAGCATTGAGATATCACATCTCATGCTATCAGAAGAGTCTCAGGATTGGAATAGGAAGGAGTTGGATATCACATTTCATGCTAAAGGGAGGGTCTCAGGTTTGGAAGGGGAAGGATTTGGATATCACATCTCATGTTATCGGAAGGATCTCACGTTTGGTATTAGAAGTATTGAGATATCATATCTCATGCTATAGGAAGGGTCTCAGGATTGGAATGGGAAGGAGTTGGATATCACATCTCATGATATAGGGAGGGTCTCAGGATTGGAATGGGAAGGACTTAGATATCACATATCATGCTATAGGGAGGGTCTCAGTTTTGATATTAGAAGCATTGAGATATCACATCTCATGCTATCGGAAGTGTCTCAGGATTGGAATGGGAAGGAGCTGGATATCACATCTCATGCTAAAGGAAGGGTCTCAGGTTTGGAACGAGAAGGATTTGGATATCACATCTCATGTTATAGGAAGGGTCTCAGGTTTGGTATAAGCATTGAGATATCACATCTCTGCTATCGGAAGTGTCTCAGGATTGGAATGGGAAGGAGTTGGATATCCCATCTCATGTTATAGGACGGGTCTCAGGTTTGTTATTAGAATCATTGAGATATCATATTGCATGCTGTAGGAAGGGTCTAAGGGTTGGAATGTGAAGGACTTGGATATCACATCTCATGCTATAGATAGGCTCTTAGGTTTGGAAAGGGAAGGAGTTGGATATCACATTTCATGTTAGAGGAAGGATCTCAGGTTTGGTATTAGAAGCATTGAGATATCACATCTCATGCTATAGGAAGGGTCTCAGGATTGGAATGGGAAGCAGTTGGATATCACATCTCATGCTATAGGAAGCGTCTCAGGTTTGGTATAAGCATTGAGATATCACATCTCATGCTATAGGACGGGTCTCAGGATTCGAATGGAAGGAGTTGGATATCACATCTCATGTTATAGGAAGGATCTCAGGTTTGGTATTAGAAGCATTGAGACATCACATCTCATGCTATAGGAAGGGTCTCAGGGTTGGAATGGGAAGGAGTTGGATATCACATCTCATCCAATAGGAAGGGTCTCAGGTTTGGAATGGGAAGGAATTGGATATCACATCTCATGTTATAGGAAGGATCTCAGGTTTGGTATTAGAAGCATTGAGATATCACATCTCATGCTATAGGAAGGGTCTCAGGATTGGAATGTGAAGGATTTGGATATCACATCTCATGCTAAAGGAAGGGTCTCAGGTTTGGTAGAAGCATTGAGATATCACGTTGCTGCTATCGGAAGGGTCTCAGGATTGGATTGGGAAGGAGTTGGATATCCCTTCTCATGCTATAGGAAGGGTCTCAGGATTTGAATGGCAAGGAGTTGGATATCACATCTCATGCCATAGGAAGGGTCTCAGGTTTGGTATAAGCATTGAGATATCACATCTCTGCTATCGGAAGGGTCTCAGGATTGGATTGGGAAGGAGTTGGATATCCCTTCTCATGCTATAGGAAGTGTCTCAGGTTGGAATGGGAAGGAGTTGGATATCACATCTCATGTTATAGGAAGGGTCTCAGGATTGGAATGGGAAGGATTTGGATATCACATCTCTTGCTATAGGAAGGGTCTCAGGATTGGAATGGGTAGGAGTTGGATATTACTTTCTTGCTATAGGAAGGGTCTCATGTTTGGAATGGGAAGGAGTTGGATATCACATATGCTATAGTTAGTGTCTCAGGTTTGGAACGGGAAGGAGTTGGATATCACATCTCATGTTATAGGAAGGGTCTCAGGTTTGGTATAAGCATTGAGATATCACATCTCTGCTATCGGAAGCGGCTCAGGATTGGAATGGGAAGGAGTTGGATATCCCATCTCATGTTATAGGAAGAGTCTCTGGTTTGGTATTAGAATCATTGAGATATCACATCGCATGCTGTAGGAAGGGTCTAAGGATTGGAATGGGATGGACTTGGATATCACATCTCATGTTATAGGTAGGCTCTCAGGTTTGGTATAAGCATTGAGATATCACATCTCATGCTATAGGAAGGGTCTCAGGATTGGAATGGGAAGGAATTGGATATCACATCTCAGGCTATAGGAAGGGTCTCAGGATTGGAATGGGAAGTAGTTGGATATCACATCTCATGCTATAGGAAGGGTCTCAGGTTTGGTATAAGCATTGATATATCACATCTCATGCTATAGGAAGGGTCTCAGGATTGGAATGGAAGGAGTTGGATATCACATCTCATGTTATAGGAAGGATCTCAGGTTTGGTATTAGAAGCATTGAGACATCACATCTCATGCTATAGGAAGGGTCTCAGGATTGGAATGGGAAGGAGTTGGATATCAAATCTCATGCTATAGGAAGGGTCTCAGGATTGGAATGGGAAGGAGTTGAATATGACATCTCATGCCGTAGGAAGGGTCTCAGGTTTGGTATAAACATTGAGATATCACATCTCTGCTATCAAAAGGGTCTCAGGATTGGAATTGGAAGGAGTTGGATATCCCATCTCATGTTATAGGAAGAGTCTCAGGTTTGGTATTAGAAGCATTGAGATATCACATCTCATGCTATAGGAAATGTCTCAGGATTGGAATGGGAAGGACTTGGATATCACATCTCATGCTATAGGTAGGGTCTCAAGTTTGACATTAGAAGCATTGAGATATCACATCTCATGCTATAGGAAGGGTCTGAGGATTGGAATGGGAAGGAGTTGGATATCACATCTGCTATGGGAAGGGTCTCAGGTTTGGTATAAGCAGTGAGATATCACATCTCATGCTATAGGAAGTGTCTCAGGATTGGAATGGGAAGGAGTTGGATATCACATCTCATGTTATAGGAAGGATCTCAGGTGTGGTATAAGCATTGAGATATCACATCTCTGCTATCGGAAGGGTCTGAAGATTGGAATGGGAAGGAGTTGGATATTCCCATCTCATGTTATAGGAAGGGTCTCAGGTTTGGTATTAGAAGCATTGAGATATCACATCTCATGCTATAGGAAGGGTCTCAGGATTGGAATGGGAAGGACTTGGATATCACATCTCATGCTATAGGGAGGGTCTCAAGTTTGATATTAGAAGCTTTGAGATATCACATCTCATGATATCGGAAGGGTCTCAGGATTGGAATGGGAAGGAGTTGGATATCACATCTCATGATAAAGGAAGGGTCTAAGGTTTGGAAGGGGAAGGATTTGGATATCACATCTCATGTTATATTACGGGTCTCAGGTTTGGTATTAGAAGCATTGAGATATCAAGTCTCATAGTATAGGAAGGGTCTCAGAATTGGAATGGGAAGGAGTTGGATATCCCATCTCATGTTATAGGAAGAGTCTCTGGTTTGGTATTAGAATCATTGAGATATCACATCGCATGCTGTAGGAAGGGTCTAAGGATTGGAATGGGATGGACTTGGATACCACATCTCATGCTATAGGTAGGCTCTCAGGTTTGGTATAAGCATTGAGATATCACATCTCATGCTATAGGAAGGGTCTCAGAATTGGAATGGGAAGGAGTTGGATATCACATCTCAAGCTATAGGAAGGGTCTCAGTATTGGAATGGGAAGGACTTGGATATCACATCTCATGCTATAGGAAGGCTCTCAGGTTTGGAAGGGGAAAGAGTTGGATATCTCATTTCATGTTAGAGGTAGGATCTCAGGTTTGGTATTAGAGGCATTGAGATATCACATCTCATGCTATCAGAAGGGGCTCAGGAATGGAATGGGAAGGAGTTAGATATCACATCTCATGCTAAAGGGAGGGTCTCAGGTTTGGAAGGGGAAGGATTTGGATATCACATCTCATGTTATAGGAAGGATCTCAGGTTTGGTATTAGAAGCATTGAGATATCACATCTCATGCTATCGGAAGGATCTCAGGTTTGGTATTAGAAGCATTGAGATATCACATCTCATGCTATCAGAAGAGTCTCAGGATTGGAATAGGAAGGAGTTGGATATCACATTTCATGCTAAAGGGAGGGTCTCAGGTTTGGAAGGGGAAGGATTTGGATATCACATCTCATGTTATCGGAAGGATCTCACGTTTGGTATTAGAAGTATTGAGATATCATATCTCATGCTATAGGAAGGGTCTCAGGATTGGAATGGGAAGGAGTTGGATATCACATCTCATGCTATAGGGAGGGTCTCAGGATTGGAATGGGAAGGACTTAGATATCACATATCATGCTATAGGGAGGGTCTCAGTTTTGATATTAGAAGCATTGAGATATCACATCTCATGCTATCGGAAGTGTCTCAGGATTGGAATGGGAAGGAGCTGGATATCACATCTCATGCTAAAGGAAGGGTCTCAGGTTTGGAACGGGAAGGATTTGGATATCACATCTCATGTTATAGGAAGGGTCTCAGGTTTGGTATAAGCATTGAGATATCACATCTCTGCTATCGGAAGTGTCTCAGGATTGGAATGGGAAGGAGTTGGATATCCCATCTCATGTTATAGGACGGGTCTCAGGTTTGTTATTAGAATCATTGAGATATCATATTGCATGCTGTAGGAAGGGTCTAAGGGTTGGAATGTGAAGGACTTGGATATCACATCTCATGCTATAGATAGGCTCTTAGGTTTGGAAAGGGAAGGAGTTGGATATCACATTTCATGTTAGAGGAAGGATCTCAGGTTTGGTATTAGAAGCATTGAGATATCACATCTCATGCTATAGGAAGGGTCTCAGGATTGGAATGGGAAGCAGTTGGATATCACATCTCATGCTATAGGAAGGGTCTCAGGTTTGGTATAAGCATTGAGATATCACATCTCATGCTATAGGACGGGTCTCAGGATTGGAATGGAAGGAGTTGGATATCACATCTCATGTTATAGGAAGGATCTCAGGTTTGGTATTAGAAGCATTGAGACATCACATCTCATGCTATAGGAAGGGTCTCAGGGTTGGAATGGGAAGGAGTTGGATATCACATCTCATCCAATAGGAAGGGTCTCAGGTTTGGAATGGGAAGGAATTGGATATCACATCTCATGTTATAGGAAGGATCTCAGGTTTGGTATTAGAAGCATTGAGATATCACATCTCATGCTATAGGAAGGGTCTCAGGATTGGAATGTGAAGGATTTGGATATCACATCTCATGCTAAAGGAAGGGTCTCAGGTTTGGTAGAAGCATTGAGATATCACGTCGCTGCTATCGGAAGGGTCTCAGGATTGGATTGGGAAGGAGTTGGATATCCCTTCTCATGCTATAGGAAGGGTCTCAGGATTTGAATGGCAAGGAGTTGGATATCACATCTCATGCCATAGGAAGGGTCTCAGGTTTGGTATAAGCATTGAGATATCACATCTCTGCTATCGGAAGGGTCTCAGGATTGGATTGGGAAGGAGTTGGATATCCCTTCTCATGCTATAGGAAGTGTCTCAGGTTGGAATGGGAAGGAGTTGGATATCACATCTCATGTTATAGGAAGGGTCTCAGGATTGGAATGGAAAGGATTTGGATATCACATCTCTTGCTATAGGAAGGGTCTCAGGATTGGAATGGGTAGGAGTTGGATATTACTTTCTTGCTATAGGAAGGGTCTCATGTTTGGAATGGGAAGGAGTTGGATATCACATATGCTATAGTTAGTGTCTCAGGTTTGGAACGGGAAGGAGTTGGATATCACATCTCATGTTATAGGAAGGGTCTCAGGTTTGGTATAAGCATTGAGATATCACATCTCTGCTATCGGAAGCGGCTCAGGATTGGAATGGGAAGGAGTTGGATATCCCATCTCATGTTATAGGAAGAGTCTCTGGTTTGGTATTAGAATCATTGAGATATCACATAGCATGCTGTAGGAAGGGTCTAAGGATTGGAATGGGATGGACTTGGATATCACATCTCATGTCATAGGTAGGCTCTCAGGTTTGCTATAAGCATTGAGATATCACATCTCATGCTATAGGAAGGGTCACAGGATTGGAATGGGAAGGAATTGGATATCACATCTCATGCTATAGCTAGGGTCTCAGATTTGGTATAAGCATTGAGATATCACATCTCATGCTAAAGGAAGGTTCTCAGGATTGGAATGGGAAGGAGTTGTATATGACATCTCAGGCCATAGGAAGGTTCTCAGGTTTGGTATAAGCATTGAGATATCACATCTCTGCTATCGGAAAGGTCTCAGGATTGGAATGGGAAGGAGTTGGATATCCCATCTCATGTTATAGGAAGGGTCTCAGGTTTGGTATTAGAAGCATAGAGATATCACATCTCATGCTATAGGAAGGGTCTCAGGATTGGAATGGGAAGGACTTGGATGTCACATCTCATGCTATAGGTAGGGTCTCAAGTTTGATATTAGAAGCATTGAGATAACAAATCTCATGATATCGGAAGGGTCTCAGGATTGGAATGGGAAGGAGTTGGATATCACATCTCATGATAAAGGAAGGGTCTAAGGTTTGGAAGGGGAAGGATTTGGATATCACATCTCATGTTATAGGACGGGTCTCAGGTTTAATATTAGAAGCATTGAGATATCAAGTCTCATGGTATAAGAAGGGTCTCAGAATTGGAATGGGAAGGAGTTGGATATCACACCTCAAGCTATAGGAAGGGTCTCAGGATTGGAATGGGAAGGAGTTTGATATCACATATCATGCCATAGTATGGGTCTCAGGTTTGGTAGAAGCATTGGGATATCACATCTCATGCTATCGGAAGGGTATCAGTATTGGATTTGGAAGAAGTTGGATATCCCATCTCATGCTATAGGAAGGGTCTCAGGTTGGAATGGGAAGGAGTTGGATATCACATTTCGTGTTATAGGAAGGGTCTCAGGATTGGAATGGGAAGGACTTGGATATCATATCTCATGCTATAGGACGGGTCTCAGGTTTGTTATTAGAATCATTGAGATATCATATTGCATGCTGTAGGAAGGGTCTAAGGATTGGAATGGGAAGGACCTGGTTATCACATCTCATGCTATAGAACGGCTCTCAGGTTTGGAAAGGGAAGGAGTTGGATATCACATCTCATGTTATAGGATGGATCTCAGGTTTGGTATTAGAAGTATTGAGATATCACATCTCATGTTATCGGAAGGATCTCAGGTTTGGTATTAGAAGTATTGAGATATCACATCTCATGCTATAGGAAGGGTCTCAGGATTGGAATGGGAAGGAGTTGGATATCACATCTCATGCTAAAGGAAGGGTCTCAGGTTTGGTAGAAGCATTGAGATATCACATCTCATGCTATAGGAAGGGTCTCAGGATTGGAATGGGAAGGAGTTGGATATCACATCTCATGCTATAGGGAGGGTCTCAGGATTGGAATGGGAAGGACTTAGATATCACATATCATGCTATAGGGAGGGTCTCAGTTTTGATATTAGAAGCATTGAGATATCACATCTCATGCTATCGGAAGTGTCTCAGGATTGGAATGGGAAGGAGCTGGATATCACATCTCATGCTAAAGGAAGGGTCTCAGGTTTGGAACGGGAAGGATTTGGATATCACATCTCATGTTATAGGAAGGGTCTCAGGTTTGGTATAAGCATTGAGATATCACAACTCTGCTATCGGAAGTGTCTCAGGATTGGAATGGGAAGGAGTTGGATATCCCATCTCATGTTATAGGACGGGTCTCAGGTTTGTTATTAGAATCATTGAGATATCATATTGCATGCTGTAGGAAGGGTCTAAGGGTTGGAATGTGAAGGACTTGGATATCACATCTCATGCTATAGATAGGCTCTTAGGTTTGGAAAGGGAAGGAGTTGGATATCACATTTCATGTTAGAGGAAGGATCTCAGGTTTGGTATTAGAAGCATTGAGATATCACATCTCATGCTATAGGAAGGGTCTCAGGATTGGAATGGGAAGCAGTTGGATATCACATCTCATGCTATAGGAAGGGTCTCAGGTTTGGTATAAGCATTGAGATATCACATCTCATGCTATAGGACGGGTCTCAGGATTGGAATGGAAGGAGTTGGATATCACATCTCATGTTATAGGAAGGATCTCAGGTTTGGTATTAGAAGCATTGAGACATCACATCTCATGCTATAGGAAGGGTCTCAGGGTTGGAATGGGAAGGAGTTGGATATCACATCTCATCCAATAGGAAGGGTCTCAGGATTGGAATGGGAAGGAATTGGATATCACATCTAATGTTATAGGAAGGATCTCAGGTTTGGTATTAGAAGCATTGAGACATCAAATCTCATGCTATAGGAAGGGTCTCAGGATTGGAATGTGAAGGATTTGGATATCACATCTCATGCTAAAGGAAGGGTCTCAGGTTTGGTAGAAGCAATGAGATATCACGTCGCTGCTATCGGAAGGGTCTCAGGATTGGATTGGGAAGGAGTTGGATATCCCTTCTCATGCTATAGGAAGGGTCTCATGATTTGAATGGCAAGGAGTTGGATATCACATCTCATGCCATAGGAAGGGTCTCAGGTTTGGTATAAGCATTGAGATATCACATCTCTGCTATCGGAAGGGTCTCAGGATTGGATTGGGAAGGAGTCGGATATCCCTTCTCATGCTATAGGAAGTGTCTCAGGTTGGAATGGGAAGGAGTTGGATATCACATCTCATGTTATAGGAAGGGTCTCAGGATTGGAATGGGAAGGATTTGGACATCACATCTCTTGCTATAGGAAGGGTCTCAGGATTGGAATGGGTAGGAGTTGGATATTACTTTCTTGCTATAGGAAGGGTCTCATGTTTGGAATGGGAAGGAGTTGGATATCACATATGCTATAGTTAGTGTCTCAGGTTTGGAACGGGAAGGAGTTGGATATCACATCTCATGTTATAGGAAGGGTCTCAGGTTTGGTATAAGCATTGAGATATCACATCTCTGCTATCGGAAGCGGCTCAGGATTGGAATGGGAAGGAGTTGGATATCCCATCTCATGTTATAGGAAGAGTCTCTGGTTTGGTATTAGAATCATTGAGATATCACATCGCATGCTGTAGGAAGGGTCTAAGGATTGGAATGGGATGGACTTGGATATCACATCTCATGTTATAGGTAGGCTCTCAGGTTTGCTATAAGCATTGAGATATCACATCTCATGCTATAGGAAGGGTCACAGGATTGGAATGGGAAGGAATTGGATATCACATCTCATGCTATAGGAAGGGTCTCAGATTTGGTATAAGCATTGAGATATCACATCTCATGCTAAAGGAAGGGTCTCAGGATTGGAATGGGAAGGAGTTGTATATGACATCTCAGGCCATAGGAAGGTTCTCAGGTTTGGTATAAGCATTGAGATATCACATCTCTGCTATCGGAAAGGTCTCAGGATTGGAATGGGAAGGAGTTGGATATCCCATCTCATGTTATAGGAAGGGTCTCAGGTTTGGTATTAGAAGCATAGAGATATCACATCTCATGCTATAGGAAGGGTCTCAGGATTGGAATGGGAAGGACTTGGATGTCACATCTCATGCTATAGGTAGGGTCTCAAGTTTGATATTAGAAGCATTGAGATAACAAATCTCATGATATCGGAAGGGTCTCAGTATTGGAATGGGAAGGAGTTGGATATCACATCTCATGATAAAGGAAGGGTCTAAGGTTTGGAAGGGGAAGGATTTGGATATCACATCTCATGTTATAGGACGGGTCTCAGGTTTAATATTAGAAGCATTGAGATATCAAGTCTCATGGTATAAGAAGGGTCTCAGAATTGGAATGGGAAGGAGTTGGATATCACACCTCAAGCTATAGGAAGGGTCTCAGGATTGGAATGGGAAGGAGTTTGATATCACATCTCATGCCATAGTATGGGTCTCAGGTTTGGTAGAAGCATTGGGATATCACATCTCATGCTATCGGAAGGGTATCAGTATTGGATTTGGAAGAAGTTGGATATCCCATCTCATGCTATAGGAAGGGTCTCAGGTTGGAATGGGAAGCAGTTGGATATCACATTTCGTGTTATAGGAAGGGTCTCAGGATTGGAATGGGAAGGACTTGGATATCATATCTCATGCTATAGGACGGGTCTCAGGTTTGTTATTAGAATCATTGAGATATCATATTGCATGCTGTAGGAAGGGTCTAAGGATTGGAATGGGAAGGACCTGGTTATCACATCTCATGCTATAGAACGGCTCTCAGGTTTGGAAAGGGAAGGAGTTGGATATCACATCTCATGCTAAAGGAAGGGTCTCAGGTTTGGTAGAAGCATTGAGATATCACATCTCATACTATAGGAAGAGTCTCAGGATTGGAATGGGAAGGACTTAGATATCACATATCATGCTATAGGGAGGGTCTCAGTTTTGATATTAGAAGCATTGAGATATCACATCTCATGCTATCGGAAGTGTCTCAGGATTGGAATGGGAAGGAGCTGGATATCACATCTCATGCTAAAGGAAGGGTCTCAGGTTTGGAACGGGAAGGAGTTGGATATCACATCTCATGTTATAGGAAGGGTCTCAGGTTTGGTATAAACATTGAGATATCACATCTCTGCTATCGGAAGTGTCTCAGGATTGGAATGGGAAGGAGTTGGATATCCCATCTCATGTTATAGGACGGGTCTCAGGTTTGTTATTGGAATCATTGAGATATCATATTGCATGCTGTAGGAAGGGTCTAAGGGTTGGAATGTGAAGGACTTGGATATCACATCTCATGCTATAGATAGGCTCTTAGGTTTGGAAAGGGAAGGAGTTGGATCTCATATTTCATGTTAGAGGAAGGATCTCAGGTTTGGTATTAGAAGCATTGAGATATCACATCTCATGCTATAGGAAGGGTCTCAGGATTGGAATGGGAAGGAGTTGGATATCACATCTCATGCTATAGGAAGGGTCTCAGGTTTGGTATAAGCATTGAGATATCACATCTCATGCTATAGGAAGGGTCTCAGGATTGGAATGGAAGGAGTTGGATATCAGATCTCATGTTATAGGAAGGATCTCAGGTTTGGTATTAGAAGCATTGAGACATCACATCTCATGCTATAGGAAGGGTCTCAGGATTGGAATGGGAAGGAGTTGGATATCAAATCTCATGCTATAGGAAGGGTCTCAGGATTGGAATGGGAAGGAGTTGAATATGACATCTCATGCCGTAGGAAGGGTCTCAGGTTTGGTATAAACATTGAGATATCACATCTCTGCTATCAAAAGGGTCTCAGGATTGGAATGGGAAGGAGTTGGATATCCCATCTCATGTTATAGGAAGAGTCTCAAGTTTGGTATTAGAAGCATTGAGATATCACATCTCATGCTATAGGAAGTGTCTCAGGATTGGAATGGGAAGGACTTGGATATCACATCTCATGCTATAGGTAGGGTCTCAAGTTTGACATTAGAAGCATTGAGATATCACATCTCATGCTATAGGAAGGGTCTGAGGATTGGAATGGGAATGAGTTGGATATCACATCTCCTGCTATGGGAAGGGTCTCAGGTTTGGTATAAGCAGTGAGATATCACATCTCATGCTATAGGAAGTGTCTCAGGATTGGAATGGGAAGGAGTTGGATATCACATCTCATGTTATAGGAAGGATCTCAGGTTTGGTATAAGCATTGAGATATCACATCTCTGCTATCGGAAGGGTCTCAAGATTGGAATGGGAAGGAGTTGGATATTCCCATCTCATGTTATAGGAAGGGTCTCAGGTTTGGTATTAGAAGCATTGAGATATCACATCTCATGCTATAGGAAGGGTCTCAGGATTGGAATGGGAAGGACTTGGATATCACATCTCATGCTATAGGGAGGGTCTCAAGTTTGATATTAGAAGCTTTGAGATATCACATCTCATGATATCGGAAGGGTCTCAGGATTGGAATGGGAAGGAGTTGGATATCACATCTCATGATAAAGGAAGGGTCTAAGGTTTGGAAGGGGAAGGATTTGGATATCACATCTCATGTTATATTACGGGTCTCAGGTTTGGTATTAGAAGCATTGAGATATCAAGTCTCATAGTATAGGAAGGGTCTCAGAATTGGAATGGGAAGGAGTTGGATATCCCATCTCATGTTATAGGAAGAGTCTCTGGTTTGGTATTAGAATCATTGAGATATCACATCGCATGCTGTAGGAAGGGTCTAAGGATTGGAATGGGATGGACTTGGATATCACATCTCATGTTATAGGTAGGCTCTCAGGTTTGGTATAAGCATTGAGATATCACATCTCATGCTATAGGAAGGGTCTCAGAATTGGAATGGGAAGGAGTTGGATATCACATCTCAAGCTATAGGAAGGGTCTCAGTATTGGAATGGGAAGGACTTGGATATCACACCTCAAGCTATAGGAAGGGTCTCAGGATTGGAATGGGAAGGAGTTTGATATCACATCTCATGCCATAGTATGGGTCTCAGGTTTGGTAGAAGCATTGGGATATCACATCTCATGCTATCGGAAGGGTATCAGTATTGGATTTGGAAGAAGTTGGATATCCCATCTCATGCTATAGGAAGGGTCTCAGGTTGGAATGGGAAGGAGTTGGATATCACATTTCGTGTTATAGGAAGGGTCTCAGGATTGGAATGGGAAGGACTTGGATATCATATCTCATGCTATAGGACGGGTCTCAGGTTTGTTATTAGAATCATTGAGATATCATATTGCATGCTGTAGGAAGGGTCTAAGGATTGGAATGGGAAGGACCTGGTTATCACATCTCATGCTATAGAACGGCTCTCAGGTTTGGAAAGGGAAGGAGTTGGATATCACATCTCATGTTATAGGATGGATCTCAGGTTTGGTATTAGAAGTATTGAGATATCACATCTCATGTTATCGGAAGGATCTCAGGTTTAGTATTAGAAGTATTGAGATATCACATCTCATGCTATAGGAAGGGTCTCAGGATTGGAATGGGAAGGAGTTGGATATCACATCTCATGCTAAAGGAAGGGTCTCAGGTTTGGTAGAAGCATTGAGATATCACATCTCATGCTATAGGAAGGGTCTCAGGATTGGAATGGGAAGGACTTAGATATCACATATCATGCTATAGGGAGGGTCTCAGTTTTGATATTAGAAGCATTGAGATATCACATCTCATGCTATCGGAAGTGTCTCAGGATTGGAATGGGAAGGAGCTGGATATCACATCTCATGCTAAAGGAAGGGTCTCAGGTTTGGAACGGGAAGGAGTTGGATATCACATCTCATGTTATAGGAAGGGTCTCAGGTTTGGTATAAACATTGAGATATCACATCTCTGCTATCGGAAGTGTCTCAGGATTGGAATGGGAAGGAGTTGGATATCCCATCTCATGTTATAGGACGGGTCTCAGGTTTGTTATTGGAATCATTGAGATATCATATTGCATGCTGTAGGAAGGTTCTAAGGGTTGGAATGTGAAGGACTTGGATATCACATCTCATGCTATAGATAGGCTCTTAGGTTTGGAAAGGGAAGGAGTTGGATCTCACATTTCATGTTAGAGGAAGGATCTCAGGTTTGGTATTAGAAGCATTGAGATATCACATCTCATGCTATAGGAAGGGTCTCAGGATTGGAATGGGAAGGAGTTTGATATCACATCTCATGCTATAGGAAGGGTCTCAGGTTTGGTATAAGCATTGAGATATCACATCTCATGCTATAGGAAGGGTCTCAGGATTGGAATGGAAGGAGTTGGATATCAGATCTCATGTTATAGGAAGGATCTCAGGTTTGGTATTAGAAGCATTGAGACATCACATCTTATGCTATAGGAAGGGTCTCAGGATTGGAATGGGAAGGATTTGGATATCAAATCTCATGCTATAGGAAGGGTCTCAGGATTGGAATGGGAAGGAGTTGAATATGACATCTCATGCCGTAGGAAGGGTCTCAGGTTTGGTATAAACATTGAGATATCACATCTCTGCTATCAAAAGGGTCTCAGGATTGGAATGGGAAGGAGTTGGATATCCCATCTCATGTTATAGGAAGAGTCTCAAGTTTGGTATTAGAAGCATTGAGATATCACATCTCATGATATAGGAAGTGTCTCAGGATTGGAATGGGAAGGACTTGGATATCACATCTCATGCTATAGGTAGGGTCTCAAGTTTGACATTAGAAGCATTGAGATATCACATCTCATGCTATAGGAAGGGTCTGAGGATTGGAATGGGAATGAGTTGGATATCACATCTCCTGCTATGGGAAGGGTCTCAGGTTTGGTATAAGCAGTGAGATATCACATCTCATGCTATAGGAAGTGTCTCAGGATTGGAATGGGAAGGAGTTGGATATCACATCTCATGTTATAGGAAGGATCTCAGGTTTGGTATAAGCATTGAGATATCACATCTCTGCTATCGGAAGGGTCTCAAGATTGGAATGGGAAGGAGTTGGATATTCCCATCTCATGTTATAGGAAGGGTCTCAGGTTTGGTATTAGAAGCATTGAGATATCACATCTCATGCTATAGGAAGGGTCTCAGGATTGGAATGGGAAGGAGTTGGATATCACATCTCATGATAAAGGAAGGGTCTAAGGTTTGGAAGGGGAAGGATTTGGATATCACATCTCATGTTATATTACGGGTCTCAGGTTTGGTATTAGAAGCATTGAGATATCAAGTCTCATAGTATAGGAAGGGTCTCAGAATTGGAATGGGAAGGAGTTGGATATCCCATCTCATGTTATAGGAAGAGTCTCTGGTTTGGTATTAGAATCATTGAGATATCACATCGCATGCTGTAGGAAGGGTCTAAGGATTGGAATGGGATGGACTTGGATATCACATCTCATGTTATAGGTAGGCTCTCAGGTTTGGTATAAGCATTGAGATGTCACATCTCATGCTATAGGAAGGGTCTCAGAATTGGAGTGGGAAGGAGTTGGATATCACATCTCAAGCTATAGGAAGGGTCTCAGTATTGGAATGGGAAGGACTTGGATATCACATCTCATGCTATAGGAAGGCTCTCAGGCTTGGAAGGGGAAAGAGTTGGATATCTCATTTCATGTTAGAGGTAGGATCTCAGGTTTGGTATTAGAGGCATTGAGATATCACATCTCATGCTATCAGAAGGGTCTCAGGAATGGAATGGGAAGGAGTTAGATATCACATCTCATGCTAAAGGGAGGGTCTCAGGTTTGGAAGGGGAAGGATTTGGATATCACATCTCATGTTATAGGAAGGATCTCAGGTTTGGTATTAGAAGCATTGAGATATCACATCTCATGCTATCGGAAGGATCTCAGGTTTGGTATTAGAAGCATTGAGATATCACATCTCATGCTATCAGAAGAGTCTCAGGATTGGAATAGGAAGGAGTTGGATATCACATTTCATGCTAAAGGGAGGGTCTCAGGTTTGGAAGGGGAAGGATTTGGATATCACATCTCATGTTATCGGAAGGATCTCACGTTTGGTATTAGAAGTATTGAGATATCATATCTCATGCTATAGGAAGGGTCTCAGGATTGGAATGGGAAGGAGTTGGATATCACATCTCATGCTATAGGGAGGGTCTCAGGATTGGAATGGGAAGGACTTAGATATCACATATCATGCTATAGGGAGGGTCTCAGTTTTGATATTAGAAGCATTGAGATATCACATCTCATGCAATCGGAAGTGTCTCAGGATTGGAATGGGAAGGAGCTGGATATCACATCTCATGCTAAAGGAAGGGTCTCAGGTTTGGAACGGGAAGGATTTGGATATCACATCTCATGTTATAGGAAGGGTCTCAGGTTTGGTATAAGCATTGAGATATCACATCTCTGCTATCGGAAGTGTCTCAGGATTGGAATGGGAAGGAGTTGGATATCCCATCTCATGTTATAGGACGGGTCTCAGGTTTGTTATTAGAATCATTGAGATATCATATTGCATGCTGTAGGAAAGGTCTAAGGGTTGGAATGTGAAGGACTTGGATATCACATCTCATGCTATAGATAGGCTCTTAGGTTTGGAAAGGGAAGGAGTTGGATATCACATTTCATGTTAGAGGAAGGATCTCAGGTTTGGTATTAGAAGCATTGAGATATCACATCTCATGCTATAGGAAGGGTCTCAGGATTGGAATGAGAAGCAGTTGGATATCACATCTCATGCTATAGGAAGGGTCTCAGGTTTGGTATAAGCCTTGAGATATCACATCTCATGCTATAGGACGGGTCTCAGGATTGGAATGGAAGGAGTTGGATATCACATCTCATGTTATAGGAAGGATCTCAGGTTTGGTATTAGAAGCATTGAGACATCACATCTCATGCTATAGGAAGGGTCTCAAGGTTGGAATGGGAAGGAGTTGGATATCACATCTCATCCAATAGGAAGGGTCTAAGGATTGGAATGGGATGGACTTGGATATCACATCTCATGTTATAGGTAGGCTCTCAGGTTTGGTATAAGCATTGAGATATCACATCTCATGCTATAGGAAGGGTCTCAGAATTGGAATGGGAAGGAGTTGGATATCACATCTCAAGCTATAGGAAGGGTCTCAGTATTGGAATGGGAAGGACTTGGATATCACATCTCATGCTATAGGAAGGCTCTCAGGTTTGGAAGGGGAAAGAGTTGGATATCTCATTTCATGTTAGAGGTAGGATCTCCGGTTTGGTATTAGAGGCATTGAGATATCACATCTCATGCTATCAGAAGGGTCTCAGGAATGGAATGGGAAGGAGTTAGATATCACATCTCATGCTAAAGGGAGGGTCTCAGGTTTGGAAGGGGAAGGATTTGGATATCACATCTCATGTTATAGGAAGGATCTCAGGTTTGGTATTAGAAGCATTGAGATATCACATCTCATGCTATCGGAAGGATCTCAGGTTTGGTATTAGAAGCATTGAGATATCACATCTCATGCTATCAGAAGAGTCTCAGGATTGGAATAGGAAGGAGTTGGATATCACATTTCATGCTAAAGGAGGGTCTCAGGTTTGGAAGGGGAAGGATTTGGATATCACATCTCATGTTATCGGAAGGATCTCACGTTTGGTATTAGAAGTATGGAGATATCATATCTCATGCTATAGGAAGGGTCTCAGGATTGGAATGGGAAGGAGTTGGATATCACATCTCATGCTATAGGGAGGGTCTCAGGATTGGAATGGGAAGGACTTAGATATCACATATCATGCTATAGGGAGGGTCTCAGTTTTGATATTAGAAGCATTGAGATATCACATCTCATGCTATCGGAAGTGTCTCAGGATTGGAATGGGAAGGAGCTGGATATCACATCTCATGCTAAAGGAAGGGTCTCAGGTTTGGAATGGGAAGGATTTGGTTATCACATCTCATGTTATAGGAAGGGTCTCAGGTTTGGTATAAGCATTGAGATATCACATCTCTGCTATCGGAAGTGTCTCAGGATTGGAATGGGAAGGAGTTGGATATCCCATCTCATGTTATAGGACGGGTCTCAGGTTTGTTATTAGAATCATTGAGATATCATATTGCATGCTGTAGGAAGGGTCTAAGGGTTGGAATGTGAAGGACTTGGATATCACATCTCATGCTATAGATAGGCTCTTAGGTTTGGAAAGGGAAGGAGTTGGATATCACATTTCATGTTAGAGGAAGGATCTCAGGTTTGGTATTAGAAGCATTGAGATATCACATCTCATGCTATAGGAAGGGTTTCAGGATTGGAATGGGAAGCAGTTGGATATCACATCTCATGCTATAGGAAGGGTCTCAGGTTTGGTATAAGCCTTGAGATATCACATCTCTTGCTATAGGACGGGTCTCAGGATTGGAATGGAAGGAGTTGGATATCACATCTCATGTTATAGGAAGGATCTCAGGTTTGGTATTAGAAGCATTGAGACATCACATCTCATGCTATAGGAAGGGTCTCAAGGTTGGAATGGGAAGGAGTTGGATATCACATCTCATCCAATAGGAAGGGTCTCAGGTTTGGAATGGGAAGGAATTGGATATCACATCTCATGTTATAGGAAGGATCTCAGGTTTGGTATTAGAAGCATTGAGATATCACATCTCATGCTATAGGAAGGGTCTCAGGATTGGAATGTGAAGGATTTGGATATCACATCTCATGCTAAAGGAAGGGTCTCAGGTTTGGTAGAAGCATTGAGATATCACGTCGCTGCTATCGGAAGGGTCTCAGGATTGGATTGGGAAGGAGTTGGATATCCCTTCTCATGCTATAGGAAGGGTCTCAGGATTTGAATGGCAAGGAGTTGGATATCACATCTCATGCCATAGGAAGGGACTCAGGTTTGGTATAAGCATTGAGATATCACATCTCTGCTATCGGAAGGGTCTCAGGATTGGATTGGGAAGGAGTTGGATAATCCTTCTCATGCTATAGGAAGTGTCTCAGGTTGGAATGGGAAGGAGTTGGATATCACATCTCATGTTATAGGAAGGGTCTCAGGATTGGAATGGGAAGGATTTGGATATCACATCTCTTGCTATAGGAAGGGTCTCAGGATTGGAATGGGTAGTAGTTGGATATTACTTTCTTGCTATAGGAAGGGTCTCATGTTTGGAATGGGAAGGAGTTGGATATCACATATGCTATAGTTAGTGTCTCAGGTTTGGAACGGGAAGGAGTTGGATATCACATCTCATGTTATAGGAAGGGTCTCAGGTTTGGTATAAGCATTGAGATATCACATCTCTGCTATCGGAAGCGGCTCAGGATTGGAATGGGAAGGAGTTGGATATCCCATCTCATGTTATAGGAAGAGTCTCTGGTTTGGTATTAGAATTATTGAGATATCACATCGCATGCTGTAGGAAGGGTCTAAGGATTGGAATGGGATAGACTTGGATATCACATCTCATGTTATAGGTAGGCTCTCAGGTTTGGTATAAGCATTGAGATATCACATCTCATGCTATAGGAAGGGTCTCAGGATTGGAATGGGAAGGAATTGGATATCACATCTCATGCTATAGGAAGGGTCTCAGATTTGGTATAAGCATTGAGATATCACATCTCATGCTAAAGGAAGGGTCTCAGGATTGGAATGGGAAGGAGTTGTATATGACATCTCAGGCCATAGGAAGGTTCTCAGGTTTGGTATAAGCATTGAGATATCACATCTCTGCTATCGGAAAGGTCTCAGGATTGGAATGGGAAGGAGTTGGATATCCCATCTCATGTTATAGGAAGGGTCTCAGGTTTGGTATTAGAAGCATAGAGATATCACATCTCATGCTATAGGAAGGGTCTCAGGATTGGAATGGGAAGGACTTGGATGTCACATCTCATGCTATAGGGAGGGTCTCAAGTTTGATATTAGAAGCATTGAGATAACAAATCTCATGATATCGGAAGGGTCTCAGGATTGGAATGGGAAGGAGTTGGATATCACATCTCATGATAAAGGAAGGGTCTAAGGTTTGGAAGGGGAAGGATTTGGATATCACATCTCATGTTATAGGACGGGTCTCAGGTTTAATATTAGAAGTATTGAGATATCAAGTCTCATGCTATAAGAAGGGTCTCAGAATTGGAATGGGAAGGAGTTGGATATCACACCTCAAGCTATAGGAAGGG
Organism: Ambystoma mexicanum; assembly: GCF_040938575.1. NCBI lineage: Eukaryota > Metazoa > Chordata > Amphibia > Caudata > Ambystomatidae > Ambystoma > Ambystoma mexicanum. Next base: position 1,642,810 of record NW_027182443.1, read on the forward strand.
TCTCAGGATTGGAATGGGAAGGAGTTTGATATCACATCTCATGCCATAGTATGGGTCTCAGGTTTGGTAGAAGCATTGGGATATCACATCTCATGCTATCGGAAGGGTATCAGTATTGGATTTGGAAGAAGTTGGATATCCCATCTCATGCTATAGGAATGGTCTCAGGTTGGAATGGGAAGGAGTTGGATATCACATTTCATGTTATAGGAAGGGTCTCAGGATTGGAATGCGAAGGACTTGGATATCATATCTCATGCTATAGGACGGGTCTCAGGTTTGTTATTAGAATCATTGAGATATCATATTGCATGCTATAGGAAGGGTCTCAGGATTGGAATGGGAAGCAGTTGGATATCACATCTCATGCTATAGGAAGGGTCTCAGGTTTGGTATAAGCCTTGAGATATCACATCTCATGCTATAGGACGGGTCTCAGGATTGGAATAGAAGGAGTTGGATATCACATCTCATGTTATAGGAAGGATCTCAGGTTTGGTATTAGAAGCATTGAGACATCACATCTCATGCTATAGGAAGGGTCTCAAGGTTGGAATGGGAAGGAGTTGGATATCACATCTCATCCAATAGGAAGGGTCTCAGGTTTGGAATGGGAAGGAATTGGATATCACATCTCATGTTATAGGAAGGATCTCAGGTTTGGTATTAGAAGCATTGAGATATCACATCTCATGCTATAGGAAGGGTCTCAGGATTGGAATGTGAAGGATTTGGATATCACATCTCATGCTAAAGGAAGGGTCTCAGGTTTGGTAGAAGCATTGAGATATCACGTCGCTGCTATCGGAAGGGTCTCAGGATTGGATTGGGAAGGAGTTGGATATCCCTTCTCATGCTATAGGAAGGGTCTCAGGATTTGAATGGCAAGGAGTTGGATATCACATCTCATGCCATAGGAAGGGTCTCAGGTTTGGTATAAGCATTGAGATATCACATCTCTGCTATCGGAAGGGTCTCAGGATTGGATTGGGAAGGAGTTGGATATCCCTTCTCATGCTATAGGAAGTGTCTCAGGTTGGAATGGGAAGGAGTTGGATATCACATCTCATGTTATAGGAAGGGTCTCAGGATTGGAATGGGAAGGATTTGGATATTACATCTCTTGCTATAGGAAGGGTCTCAGGATTGGAATGGGTAGGAGTTGGATATTACTTTCTTGCTATAGGAAGGGTCTCATGTTTGGAATGGGAAGGAGTTGGATATCACATATGCTATAGTTAGTGTCTCAGGTTTGGAACGGGAAGGAGTTGGATATCACATCTCATGTTATAGGAAGGGTCTCAGGTTTGGTATAAGCATTGAGATATCACATCTCTGCTATCGGAAGCGGCTCAGGATTGGAGTGGGAAGGAGTTGGATATCCCATCTCATGTTATAGGAAGAGTCTCTGGTTTGGTATTAGAATTATTGAGATATCACATCGCATGCTGTAGGAAGGGTCTAAGGATTGGAATGGGATAGACTTGGATATCACATCTCATGTTATAGGTAGGCTCTCAGGTTTGGTATAAGCATTGAGATATCACATCTCATGCTATAGGAAGGGTCTCAGGATTGGAATGGGAAGGAATTGGATATCACATCTCATGCTATAGGAAGGGTCTCAGATTTGGTATAAGCATTGAGATATCACATCTCATGCTAAAGGAAGGGTCTCAGGATTGGAATGGGAAGGAGTTGTATATGACATCTCAGGCCATAGGAAGGTTCTCAGGTTTGGTATAAGCATTGAGATATCACATCTCTGCTATCGGAAAGGTCTCAGGATTGGAATGGGAAGGAGTTGGATATCCCATCTCATGTTATAGGAAGGGTCTCAGGTTTGGTATTAGAAGCATAGAGATATCACATCTTATGCTGTAGGAAGGGTCTCAGGATTGGAATGGGAAGGACTTGGATGTCACATCTCATGCTATAGGGAGGGTCTCAAGTTTGATATTAGAAGCATTGAGATAACAAATCTCATGATATCGGAAGGGTCTCAGGATTGGAATGGGAAGGAGTTGGATATCACATCTCATGATAAAGGAAGGGTCTAAGGTTTGGAAGGGGAAGGATTTGGTTATCACATCTCATGTTATAGGACGGGTCTCAGGTTTAATATTAGAAGCATTGAGATATCAAGTCTCATGGTATAAGAAGGGTCTCAGAATTGGAATGGGAAGGAGTTGGATATCACACCTCAAGCTATAGGAAGGGTCTCAGGATTGGAATGGGAAGGAGTTTGATATCACATCTCATGCCATAGTATGGGTCTCAGGTTTGGTAGAAGCATTGGGATATCACATCTCATGCTATCGGAAGGGTATCAGTATTGGATTTGGAAGAAGTTGGATATCCCATCTCATGCTATAGGAAGGGTCTCAGGTTGGAATGGGAAGGAGTTGGATATCACATTTCATGTTATAGGAAGGGTCTCAGGATTGGAATGGGAAGGACTTGGATATCATATCTCATGCTATAGGACGGGTCTCAGGTTTGTTATTAGAATCATTGAGATATCATATTGCATGCTGTAGGAAGGGTTAAGGATTGGAATGGGAAGGACCTGGATATCACATCTCATGCTATAGAACGGCTCTCAGGTTTGGAAAGGGAAGGAGTGGGATATCACATCTCATTTTATAGGATGGATCTCAGGTTTGGTATTAGAAGTATTGAGATATCACATCTCATGTTATCGGAAGGATCTCAGGTTTGGTATTAGAAGTATTGAGATATCACATCTCATGCTATAGGAAGGGTTTCAGGATTGGAATGGGAAGGAGTTGGATATCACATCTCATGCTAAAGGAAGGGTCTCAGGTTTGGTAGAAGCATTGAGATATCACATCTCATGCTATAGGAAGGGTCTCAGGATTGGAATGGGAAGGACTTAGATATCACATATCATGCTATAGGGAGGGTCTCAGTTTTGATATTAGAAGCATTGAGATATCACATCTCATGCTATCGGAAGTGTCTCAGGATTGGAATGGGAAGGAGCTGGATATCACATCTCATGCTAAAGGAAGGGTGTCAGGTTTGGAACGGGAAGGAGTTGGATATCACATCTCATGTTATAGGAAGGGTCTCAGGTTTGGTATAAACATTGAGATATCACATCTCTGCTATCGGAAGTGTCTCAGGATTGGAATGGGAAGGAGTTGGATATCCCATCTCATGTTATAGGACGGGTCTCAGGTTTGTTATTAGAATCATTGAGATATCATATTGCATGCTGTAGGAAGGGTCTAAGGGTTGGAATGTGAAGGACTTGGATATCACATCTCATGCTATAGATAGGCTCTTAGGTTTGGAAAGGGAAGGAGTTGGATCTCACATTTCATGTTAGAGGAAGGATCTCAGGTTTGGTATTAGAAGCATTGAGATATCACATCTCATGCTATAGGAAGGGTCTCAGGATTGGAATGGGAAGGAGTTGGATATCACATCTCATGCTATAGGAAGGGTCTCAGGTTTGGTATAAGCATTGAGATATCACATCTCATGCTATAGGAAGGGTCTCAGGATTGGAATGGGAAGGAGTTGGATATCAAATCTCATGCTATAGGAAGCGTCTCAGGATTGGAATGGGAAGGAGTTGAATATGACATCTCATGCCGTAGGAAGGGTCTCAGGTTTGGTATAAACATTGAGATATCACATCTCTGCTATCAAAAGGGTCTCAGGATTGGAATGGGAAGGAGTTGGATATCCCATCTCATGTTATAGGAAGAGTCTCAGGTTTGGTATTAGAAGCATTGAGATATCACATCTCATGCTATAGGAAGTGTCTCAGGATTGGAATGGGAAGGAGTTGGATATCACATCTCATGTTATAGGAAGGGTCTCAGGATTGGAATGGGAAGGATTTGGATATCACATCTCTTGCTATAGGAAGGGTCTCAGGATTGGAATGGGTAGGAGTTGGATATTACTTTCTTGCTATAGGAAGGGTCTCATGTTTGGAATGGGAAGGAGTTGGATATCACATATGCTATAGTTAGTGTCTCAGGTTTGGAACGGGAAGGAGTTGGATATCACATCTCATGTTATAGGAAGGGTCTCAGGTTTGGTATAAGCATTGAGATATCACATCTTTGCTATCGGAAGCGGCTCAGGATTGGAATGGGAAGGAGTTGGATATCCCATCTCATGTTATAGGAAGAGTCTCTGGTTTGGTATTAGAATCATTGAGATATCACATCGCATGCTGTAGGAAGGGTCTAAGGATTGGAATGGGATGGACTTGGATATCACATCTCATGTTATAGGTAGGCTCTCAGGTTTGGTATAAGCATTGAGATATCACATCTCATGCTATAGGAAGGGTCTCAGGATTGGAATGGGAAGGAATTGGATATCACATCTCATGCTATAGGAAGGGTCTCAGATTTGGTATAAGCATTGAGATATCACATCTCATGCTAAAGGAAGGGTCTCAGGATTGGAATGGGAAGGAGTTGTATATGACATCTCAGGCCATAGGAAGGTTCTCAGGTTTGGTATAAGCATTGAGATATCACATCTCTGCTATCGGAAAGGTCTCAGGATTGGAATGGGAAGGAGTTGGATATCCCATCTCATGTTATAGGAAGGGTCTCAGGTTTGGTATTAGAAGCATAGAAATATCACATCTCATGCTATAGGAAGGGTCTCAGGATTGGAATGGGAAGGACTTGGATGTCACATCTCATGCTATAGGGAGGGTCTCAAGTTTGATATTAGAAGCATTGAGATAACAAATCTCATGATATCGGAGGGTCTCAGGATTGGAATGGGAAGGAGTTGGATATCACATCTCATGATAAAGCAAGGGTCTAAGGTTTGGAAGGGGAAGGATTTGGATATCACATCTCATGTTATAGGACGGGTCTCAGGTTTAATATTAGAAGCATTGAGATATCAAGTCTCATGGTATAAGAAGGGTCTCAGAATTGGAATGGGAAGGAGTTGGATATCACACCTCAAGCTATAGGAAGGGTCTCAGGATTGGAATGGGAAGGAGTTTGATATCACATCTCATGCCATAGTATGGGTCTCAGGTTTGGTAGAAGCATTGGGATATCACATCTCATGCTATCGGAAGGGTATCAGTATTGGATTTGGAAGAAGTTGGATATCCCATCTCATGCTATAGGAAGGGTCTCAGGTTGGAATGGGAAGGAGTTGGATATCACATTTCATGTTATAGGAAGGGTCTCAGGATTGGAATGGGAAGGACTTGGATATCATATCTCATGCTATAGGACGGGTTTCAGGTTTGTTATTAGAATCATTGAGATATCATATTGCATGCTGTAGGAAGGGTCTAAGGATTGGAATGGGAAGGACCTGGATATCACATCTCATGCTATAGAACGGCTCTCAGGTTTGGAAAGGGAAGGAGTTGGATATCACATCTCATGTTATAGGATGGATCTCAGGTTTGGTATTAGAAGTATTGAGATATCACATCTCATGCTATAGGAAGGGTCTCAGGATTGGAATGGGAAGGAGTTGGATATTACATCTCATGCTAAAGGAAGGGTCTCAGGTTTGGTAGAAGCATTGAGATATCACATCTCATGCTATAGGAAGGGTCTCAGGATTGGAATGGGAAGGACTTAGATATCACATATCATGCTATAGGGAGGGTCTCAGTTTTGATATTAGAAGCATTGAGATATCACATCTCATGCTATCGGAAGTGTCTCAGGATTGGAATGGGAAGGAGCTGGATATCACATCTCATGCTAAAGGAAGGGTCTCAGGTTTGGAACGGGAAGGAGTTGGATATCACATCTCATGTTATAGGAAGGGTCTCAGGTTTGGTATAAACATTGAGATATCACATCTCTGCTATCGGAAGTGTCTCAGGATTGGAATGGGAAGGAGTTGGATATCCCATCTCATGTTATAGGACGGGTCTCAGGTTTGTTATTAGAATCATTGAGATATCATATTGCATGCTGTAGGAAGGGTCTAAGGGTTGGAATGTGAAGGACTTGGATATCACATCTCATGCTATAGATAGGCTCTTAGGTTTGGAAAGGGAAGGAGTTGGATCTCACATTTCATGTTAGAGGAAGGATCTCAGGTTTGGTATTAGAAGCATTGAGATATCACATCTCATGCTATAGGAAGGGTCTCATGATTGGAATGGGAAGGAGTTGGATATCACATCTCATGCTATAGGAAGGGTCTCAGGTTTGGTATAAGCATTGAGATATCACATCTCATGCTATAGGAAGGGTCTCAGGATTGGAATGGAAGGAGTTGGATATCACATCTCATGTTATAGGAAGGATCTCAGGTTTGGTATTAGAAGCATTGAGACATCACATCTCATGCTATAGGAAGGGTCTCAGGATTGGAATGGGAAGGAGTTGGATATCAAATCTCATGCTATAGGAAGGGTCTCAGGATTGGAATGGGAAGGAGTTGAATATGACATCTCATGCCGTAGGAAGGGTCTCAGGTTTGGTAAAAACATTGAGATATCACATCTCTGCTATCAAAAGGGTCTCAGGATTGGAATGGGAAGGAGTTGGATATCCCATCTCATGTTATAGGAAGAGTCTCAGGTTTGGTATTAGAAGCATTGAGATATCACATCTCATGCTATAGGAAGTGTCTCAGGATTGGAATGGGAAGGACTTGGATATCACATCTCATGCTATAGGTAGGGTCTCAAGTTTGACATTAGAAGCATTGAGATATCACATCTCATGCTATAGGAAGGGTCTGAGGATTGGAATGGGAATGAGTTGGATATCACATCTCCTGCTATGGGAAGGGTCTCAGGTTTGGTATAAGCAGTGAGATATCACATCTCATGCTATAGGAAGTGTCTCAGGATTGGAATGGGAAGGAGTTGGATATCACATCTCATGTTATAGGAAGGATCTCAGGTTTGGTATAAGCATTGAGATATCACATCTCTGCTATCGGAAGGGTCTCAAGATTGGAATGGGAAGGAGTTGGATATTCCCATCTCATGTTATAGGAAGGGTCTCAGGTTTGGTATTAGAAGCATTGAGATATCACATCTCATGCTATAGGAAGGGTCTCAGGATTGGAATGGGAAGGACTTGGATATCACATCTCATGCTATAGGGAGGGTCTCAAGTTTGATATTAGAAGCTTTGAGATATCACATCTCATGATATCGGAAGGGTCTCAGGATTGGAATGGGAATGAGTTGGATATCACATCTCATGATAAAGGAAGGGTCTAAGGTTTGGAAGGGGAAGGATTTGGATATCACATCTCATGTTATATTACGGGTCTCAGGTTTGGTATTAGAAGCATTGAGATATCAAGTCTCATAGTATAGGAAGGGTCTCAGAATTGGAATGGGAAGGAGTTGGATATCCCATCTCATGTTATAGGAAGAGTCTCTGGTTTGGTATTAAAATCATTGAGATATCACATCGCATGCTGTAGGAAGGGTCTAAGGATTGGAATGGGATGGACTTGGATATCACATCTCATGTTATAGGTAGGCTCTCAGGTTTGGTATAAGCATTGAGATATCACATCTCATGCTATAGGAAGGGTCTCAGAATTGGAATGGGAAGGAGTTGGATATCACATCTCAAGCTATAGGAAGGGTCTCAGTATTGAAATGGGAAGGACTTGGATATCACATCTCATTCTATAGGAAGGCTCTCAGGTTTGGAAGGGGAAAGAGTTGGATATCTCATTTCATGTTAGAGGTAGGATCTCAGGTTTGGTATTAGAGGCATTGAGATATCACATCTCATGCTATCAGAAGGGTCTCAGGAATGGAATGGGAAGGAGTTAGATATCACATCTCATGCTAAAGGGAGGGTCTCAGGTTTGGAAGGGGAAGGATTTGGATATCACATCTCATGTTATAGGAAGGATCTCAGGTTTGGTATTAGAAGCATTGAGATATCACATCTCATGCTATCGGAAGGATCTCAGGTTTGGTATTAGAAGCATTGAGATATCACATCTCATGCTATCAGAAGAGTCTCAGGATTGGAATAGGAAGGAGTTGGATATCACATTTCATGCTAAAGGGAGGGTCTCAGGTTTGGAAGGGGAGGATTTGGATATCACATCTCATGTTATAGGAAGGATCTCACGTTTGGTATTAGAAGCATTGAGATATCAAATCTCATGCTATAGGAAGGGTCTCAGGATTGGAATGTGAAGGATTTGGATATCACATCTCATGCTAAAGGAAGAGTCTCAGGTTTGGTAGAAGCATTGAGATTTCACGTCTCTGCTATCGGAAGGGTCTCAGGATTGGATTGGGAAGGAGTTGGATATCCCTTTTCATGCTATAGGAAGGGTCTCAGGATTTGAATGGCAAGGAGTTGGATATCACATCTCATGCCATAGGAAGGGTCTCAGGTTTGGTATAAGCATTGAGATATCACATCTCTGCTATCGGAAGGGTCTCAGGATTGGATTGGGAAGGAGTTGGATATCCCTTCTCATGCTATAGGAAGTGTCTCAGATTGGAATGGGAAGGAGTTGGATATCACATCTCATGTTATAGGAAGGGTCTCAGGATTGGAATGGGAAATATCCAAATCCTTCCCATTCCAATCCTGAGACCCTTCCTATAGCAAGAGATGTGATATCCAAATCCTTCCCATTCCAATCCTGAGACCCTTCCTATAACATGAGATGTGATATTCAACTCCTTCCCATTCCAACCTGAGACACTTCCTATAGCATGAGAAGGGATATCCAACTCCTTCCCAATCCAATCCTGAGAACCTTCCGATAGCAGAGATGTGATATCTCAATGCTTATACCAAACCTGAGACCCTTCCTATGGCATGAGATGTGATATCCAACTCCTTGCCATTCAAATCCTGAGACCCTTCCTATAGCATGAGATGTGATATCTCAATGCTTCTACCAAACCTGAGACCCTTCCTTTAGCATGAGATGTGATATCCAAATCCTTCACATTCCAATCCTGAGACCCTTCCTATAGCATGAGATGTGATATCTCAATGCTTCTAATACCAAACCTGGGAACCGTCCTATAACATGAGATGTGATATCTCAATGTTTCTAATAAAAAACCTGAGACCCTTCCTATAACATGAGATGTGATATCCAATTCCTTCCCATTCCAGACCTGAGACCCTTCCTTTAGCATGAGATGTGATATCCAAATACTTCCCATTCCAATCCTAAAACCCTTCCTATAGCATGAGATGTGATATCTCAATGTTTCTAATAAAAAACCTGAGACCCTTCCTATAGCAAGAGATGTGATATCCAAATCCTTCCCATTCCAATCCTGAGACCCTTCCTGTATATAACATGAGATGTGATATCCAAATCCTTCCCATTCCAGCCTGAGACCCTTCCTATAGCATGAGATGTGATATCCAACTCCTTACCATTCAAATCCTGAGACCCTCCCTATAACAAGAGATGTCATATCCAACTCCTTCCCATTCCAAACCTGAGACCCTTCCTATAACATGAGATGTGATATCCAACTCCTTCCCATTCCAAACCTGAGACCCTTCCGATAGCATGAGATGTGATATCTCAATGCTTCAAAAACCAAACATGAGAACCATCCTATAACATGAGATGTGAAATCCAAATCCTTCCCTTCCCAAACCTGAGACTCTTCCTATAGCATGAGATGTGATATCTCAATGCTTCTACCAAACCTGAAACCCTTCCTATAGCATGAGATGTGATATCACAATGCTTCTAATACCAAACCTGAGACCCTTCCCATAGCATGAGATGTGATATCCAACTCCTTCCCATTCCAATCCTGAGACCCTTCCTATAGCATGAGATGTTATATCTCAATGTTTCTAATACCAAACCTGAGATCCTTCCTATAACATGAGATGTGATATCCAACTCCTTCCCATTCCAATCCCGAGACCCTTCCTATAGCATGAGATGTGATATCTCAATGCTTCTAATACCAAACCTAAGGTCCTTCCTATAACATGAGATGTGATATCCAAATCCTTCCCATTCCAAACCTGAGACCCTCCCTTTAGCATGAGATGTGATATCCAACTCCTTCCCATTCCAATCCTGATACCCTTCTGATAGCATGAGATGTGATATCTCAATGCCTCTAATACCAAACCTGAGATCCTACCTCTAACATGAAATGTGATATCCAACTCCTTCCTTTTCCAAACCTGAGACCCTTCCTACAGCATGAGATGTGTTAAGACGGATTTCTGAACTCTGTCCTGGTGGCGCAGAAGTTCAGAAGGCCAACCTAATTACTTGGAACAGGGTAACCTCTGGACGAGCCAGACCAATCAAGGTAGCGATCGCGGCGGTCAAGACTAGGTCTCAAGAGGGGTGAGGGTGACTGAAAGCCCGCAATGAGCACACAAAGCAAGAGCGCTTACAAACTACTCCAAACAGTTGTTATATCAAAAATAGATACACATTTATTTTAAGGCCTTTAAAATAATGACCGTAGCGAGAAAATCACAATATCACAATATTAAACCAACACATACCATATCAACACAATATATATACAAATACACAGTCGCAAGCGTTTAAAGCACGAAATATGTAGTCCACCTGAAAGGAAAGGAAAACAGGCAGTGCGATAACGCTTTAGACTCAGTTCGCCTTCAGAGGCACCTAACTAGATGGAAGTCCGAGCCCTGCGAAGAGTGGAGCCTTGTGCTCAAAGTACCTGCCAAGTAGGCATGGTAAAAGAAGATCCCATTTTCTTCTCTGGGGCTCCTCCAGAGCCCCAATCATGCTTTTTAACGTTCTGTTGAAACGTTCCACCAGACCATTGGTCTGGGGGTGGTATGCAGAAGAGAACTTGTAGGTGACCCCACATTCTTTCCACATAGCCTGCATATACTTCGACATAAAGTTGCTGCCACGATCTGACACAACTTCTTTAGGGAAGCCAACCCTAGTAAATATGCCGAGTAAAGCTTTTGCAACTGACTTGGCAGTTACAGTTTTCAATGGGATGGCCTCAGGATACCTGGTTGCATGGTCGACCAGCACCAGGATAAACCTATTGCCCGAGGATGTTTGCGGGTCAAGGGGACCAACGATGTCGATCCCTACCCTTTCAAATGGTACCCCCACAACTGGGAGCGGTACCAACGGAGCTTGGATTGTCGCGCCAACCTTACCAGACAACTGGCAGGAGGCACAACTCCTGCAGTGACTTTCTACTTGCACCCCCATCTTGGGCCAGTAGAAGTGCATGGATAACCTTTGCTTGGTCCTCTTCATACCAAGGTGACCAGCAAGGGGAACTTCATGCGCCAACTGCAGGAGGGAGGGCCTAACAGCAAGGGGAACCACCAACCTCCTATGGTCTCCTTCTGTAGACTCTGTGGGCTCACTATACAGGAGTCCACCTTCCCAATAAATCCTATGCTTCCCAGGAGGCTCACCCTCAAGCTGGGAGCAGGCCTGTCTCCTTAGGCCTTCCAGAGATGGGCACTCACGTTGGCCTTTACTGAATTCGTCCCTATCAGGACCTCCTTCAACTAACAAGTCTTTTAGTTCAGGATGATCGTTGGGGTCGAAAACTTCAGGCATCGCCACCTCCTCGTCAGGCCCGGGCGATTGACCAACTTCCTCCACCGCAGTGGTAGGCGAGCTCGGGGGAATATTCTCTTTCCCTCGTCTTGACTTGTAGACTCCCTTCGCCTTGGGTTTCCCCTTCGGCTGGGGTGGCGTATTGGACTTGGCCAATGCTGCCCGTGCTTGAGACCGTGTGTAGGGTCTTTCGGCAGTGTCTCCTACGAGCCCTAAAGCTCTGAGATCATTACCCAGCAAGACCTTTCCCGGGACGTTTCTCTGAATGCTCACTGGAATCCTGACTGCTGTACCATTTAAAGTAAGATTTACAGGGATCACGGGAAACATACGGAGGGGGCCGTCAGCAAACTTAGTGGGCATCAGAGTAGCTCTGGCAACTTCCTCTGAGTCTACCAAGGTAGAATCCACTACTGTTCGACTGCACCCACTATCCCTAAGAGCTGGAGTATCCACTCCATTGATCAGCACGCTGTCTTTAAAGTAGTGCTTGGTATTATCCGGAATCCTAGCATAAGCCTCTGCAACTTTAGGCTCCCAGGAACCCAGGGACACTAAAACTACCTCAGCCTCTATCCCGCTGGGAAATGAGTCTGAGGAGAAGGATGCTCCTGTAATCTCTTCTTCCTCGTAGGAGGAGAAGGCCAGATTAGCGGAGTGGACCCCCAAAGGTCTAACCTTACACCGGGGATCCCCCTTCACATGGTCAGTTGCTCCACAAGAAAAACAAGCCCCAGTGGGTCTGTCTACGTAGGGAGGCTTATTGTAACCAGAGTTCTGTTTCGGAGGCGAACCTCCACTACCCTGTGAGTTCTCTTGTGTCTTACCCTTGTTTTTCTTTTTGTGGCCCTTATGGGAAGAAGATTTAGCAGATTCCCCACCCTCCATATCTTTGGACTTTTTCCCTTCCTCCTGCTTACCAGGATTTTTGTCCTTATGGGACACTCGATGTGACACCCATAAGTCTGCTGCAATGGCCAGCTTCTTAGGATCTATCTCCTTCGAATCGGCCAAATGCTGCTTAAGCTCCGGGGAAGAAGAAGCAAAAATGTGTTCCAGCATGACCAGATTGATCATGCCTTCGAAGGTAGAAGCCTTATAACCTTCGACCCAGCCAGTTAAGTTTTTCAAAGATTCAGCGACATAAGATACCCAAGTACCACCTTCCTTTTTCTTATACTCTCGAAAACGCTTTAAATATTGGGCCGGAGTCTTCCCAAACTTTAAAATGAGAGTTTGCTTTAACATTGCGAAATCAGCCCGCTCAGCCTTCGACATTTCCATAATGGCACTGCAGCCAGAATGGGGCAGTCTACTGAGCAGCCAAGCAATCTTATCAGCATTGTCAACTTCTTGAACCTCGCATGCATACTCAAACGCATTCAGCCAGTCCATAATGTCATTCCTTTCTTCATACACACTGAGCAGATCTTTCGGAAACCGTGGATGAGAGGAAGCCCCAGAGCCATGTCCAGGACCCTTGGACCCATTTGCAACCTGAAGCTTGGCCAGTTCCAACTGGTGATCCCTGTCTTTCTGTTTTTCTGCCTGTTCGATTTTTAGTTTGGCTATGCTGAATTCAAGCTCCTGCTGCCTAAACCGCAGCTCTTGCTTCTTGAATTCAAGCATAGCCTCCCCATCAACACTGGCAGAGGAAACATTAGACATCACATCCTCCCTGTCCTCGTGGTCGCGATGGATCAGTGCAGCGGCAGAACCGTCGGTTCTACCAGTGAGAGCAGCCCCACCACCTTCTGCACTGTCCTCGGAAGTTATAGCGTCAAGCTGCGCTTCTTGCCACGCCACGATTCTCTGGATCATTTCCAATTTAGTGCCTTGAGAGGAAACACCTCTCTCCGCACACATCTTCTTCAATGTTTCTGATTTGGAAGCATTTAAAGTTAACAAGGTATTTGCTTCCATACTGTTTGATAGAACTATGGCCTTTTTAAAGTTATATTACAACAATTCACTACGTGTACTGTTTGGAATAACCTGAAATGCCTTAGTTCGAGCGCAACACTGGATACCTTCAGTCGTATCCCACCGCTGTACACCAATTTGTTAAGACGGATTTCTGAACTCTGTCCTGGTGGCGCAGAAGTTCAGAAGGCCAACCTAATTACTTGGAACAGGGTAACCTCTGGACGAGCCAGACCAATCAAGGTAGCGATCGCGGCGGTCAAGACTAGGTCTCAAGAGGGGTGAGGGTGACTGAAAGCCCGCAATGAGCACACAAAGCAAGAGCGCTTACAAACTACTCCAAACAGTTGTTATATCAAAAATAGATACACATTTATTTTAAGGCCTTTAAAATAATGACCGTAGCGAGAAAATCACAATATCACAATATTAAACCAACACATACCATATCAACACAATATATATACAAATACACAGTCGCAAGCGTTTAAAGCACGAAATATGTAGTCCACCTGAAAGGAAAGGAAAACAGGCAGTGCGATAACGCTTTAGACTCAGTTCGCCTTCAGAGGCACCTAACTAGATGGAAGTCCGAGCCCTGCGAAGAGTGGAGCCTTGTGCTCAAAGTACCTGCCACGCCGGTGCCAACGGGCAAAAGGGGAAGCTCTTCGGAGGAAGTCAGGCAGTTCGGGTTAGTGCACAGCAGAAGGAGAACAGGTTCCGCAACTCAAGCGCAGCCTCCACAGCGGGCAGAAGCAGAGCGCGAGTACGGCCAAAAGGGTGCTGTTTTTACACAGCAGGGAAAGCAATGGGATACTGCAGGAGGGCGACCAGATCCTAGCTAAACTACTCACCGGTCCCCGAAGCAAGCAGACCCAGGCTTCTCCACGTTAGTTTCAGCAGCTGGCAGGTTCAGAAGAGCAGGGAACGCCTCGAAGTCGTGTAGAGCAAAAAGACGTCCCAATCGACGAAACCAGCACAGTTTGTTGCCGCAGCAGGACAACGGAGCGGCCGTGTGTATTCAAGCCAAATGTACACTCCTCCCTTCAGACTTGGGAACGCCAAGTGTACGAAGTGTGGGAGAGTGACAAGGACTCGAAATACAACACAACCTGGCGGCAGTTACAGAGCAGGACTCCCTTGTAAGCTGGTCAGTCAACTGGATGGCCCAGAGACACTTCCGAAGGCTTACTTGGCAGGAGATGATGAAGTCGCCGGGAATAGCTGTTCCTGCTATTCCAAAGGTCGAAGCACCAGTACAGGCCTTCTGGTTCTATCCAAGGAGGAAAGGGTTTCACAGGACGACAGCAGTGCAAAGGAGGATTCCTTCAGCGGGTCACCAGCGATTCCTCGGTCCAGCCTCTTGGTTGCAGGATACTTGGCTCCTGTATTCCTTCGTTCGTGAGAACTCAGGAGATCGACATGGTAGTGGTGTTTCCAGCTCCCTCTTATCCACGGTTCCCTTCGCGCCAAAACGGAGGGGAGCCAATGGGAGATCCGCACATCAACACACATACCATACGTGGACCAATCACGGACCACGGTGGTCCCAGGCATTCACACCACCCCAGACTCTCTGGCACCCAGGATGTGTATTGGGACCAGACATCCCAGCCCACACCCTGGAGGCACACAAACGACATGTAGAAGCCCGCGAAAGCAACCACGTTTCGCAGGAAAGTACATGCCCAAATAAGGAAGGCCCCGGGTCGCCCGACCTGGGGAAGGTGAAGGGAGCAAGACGGTCAGTGGACAGGACAAAGGAGCCTCGTGGACTGGCCATTTTGGGAGCCAGGCCACCATTTTGGGTTCAGTGCGAAAAACGTGCTCAGAACGCCAAAAGGAGCTCAAAATAAACAAAACGATCGCTGCCACCATTCCAGTCCCTGAATGACTTGCACCGATCAAATACCATCCTAAAAGAGTATCTAGGGCCCGTAGAAGGCTAGAGACCCAAGAGAGCTGTAACTTAGCTTACAGTGCCCTCTTGTGTCATGTTGCACTAAAGCCGCAACATGATAAACGAAACTACGGGAAACAGCGTTCCCCGGTACTGACTGTCTTAAGGGCATGTCAGTTTCCCCGTAAGAAAAGGAGCGAAAGCCCAGAGAAGTGCGGCAGAAGGCTGTACTTCTCTGGCAAAGTCAAGAACAAGGTTAAAAACAATAGCAAAAAGTTTAGGGGTTGCCACATGGAAGGAAAATTCCCTACAATTACGAAATCTTTCCTAACAAGATGTGATATCCAAGTCCTTCCCATTCCAATCCTGAGACCCTTCCTATAACATGAGATGTGATATCCAACTCCTTCTATTCCAACCTGAGACCCTTCCTATAGCATGAGATGGGATATCCAACTCCTTCCAAATCCAATCCTGATACCCTTCCGATAGCATGAGATGTGATATCCCAATGCTTCTACAAAACCTGACACCCATACCATGGCATGAGATGTGATATCAAACTCCCGTCCTATACCATGAGACTTGATATCTCAATGCTTCTAATACCAAACCTGAGACCGGTCCAATAACATGAGATGTGATATCCAAATCCTTCCCCTTCCAAACCTTAGACCCTTCCTTTATCATGAGATGTGATATCCAAGTCCTTTCCATTCCATTCCTGAGACCCTTCCTATAGCATGAGATGTGATATCCAAGTCCTTCCCATTCCAATCCTGAGACCCTTCCTATAGCATGAGATGTGATATCTCAATGCTTCTAATACCAAACCTGAGACCCTTCCTATAACATGAGATGTGATATCCAAGTCCTTCCCATTCCAATCCTGAGACCCTTCCTATAGCATGAGATGTGATATCTCAATGCTTCTAATACCAAACCTGAGACCCTTCCTATAACATGAATTGTGATGTCCAAATCCTTCCCATTCCAATCCTGAGACCCTTCCGATAGCAGAGATGTGATATCTCAATGCTTATACCAAACCTAAGACCCTTCCGATAGCATGAGATGTGATATCTCAATGCTTCTAATACCAAACCTGAGATCCTTCCAATAACATGAGATATGATGTCCAAATCCCTCCCCTTCCAAACCTTAGACCATCCCTTTAGCATGAGATTTGATATCCAACTCCTTCCCATTCCAATCCTGAGACCCTTCTGATGGCATGAGATGTGATATCTCAATGCCTCTAAAACCAAACCTGAGATCCTACCTCTAACATGAAATGTGATATCCAACTCCTTCCCCTTCCAACCCTGAGAGCCTTCGTATAGAATGAGATGTGATATCCAAGTCCTTCCCATTCCAATCCTGAGACCCTTCCTATAACATGAGATGTGATATCCAACTCCTTCCCATTCCAATCATGAGACCCTTCCTATAGCTTGAGATGTGATATCCAACTCCTTCTCATTCCAATTCTGAGACCCGTCCTATACCATGAGACTTGATATCTCAATGCTTCAAATACCAAACCTGAGACCGGTCCTATAACATGAGATGTGATACCCAAATCCGTCCCCTTCCAAACCTTAGACCCTTCCTATAGCATGAGATGTGATATCTCATTGCTTCTAATACCAAACCTGAGACCCTTCCTATAACGAGATGGGATATCCAACTCCTTCCCATTCCAATCCTGAGACCCTTCAGATAGCAGAGATGTGATATCCAACTCCTTCCCATTCCAAACCTGAGACCCTTCCGATAGCATGAGATGTGATATCTCAATGCTTCTAAAACCAAACATGAGAACCATCCTATAACATGAGATGTGAAATCCAAATCCTTCCCTTTCCAAACCTGAGACCCTTCCTATAGCTTGAGATGAAATATCAAACTCCTTCCCATTCCAATCCTGAGATAGCTTGAGATGTGATATCCAACTCCATCCGATTCCAATCCTGAGACCCTTCCGATAGCATGAGATGTGATAGCTCAATGCTTCTAATATCAAAACTGAGACCCTCCCTATAGTATGAGATGTGAATTCTAAGTCCTCCCCATTCCTATCCTGAGACCCTTCCGATAGCAGAGATGTGATATCTCAATGCTTATACCAAACCTGATGACCCTTCCTATGGCATTAGATGTGATATCCAACTCCTTCCCATTCCAATCCTGAGTTCCTTCCTATAGCATGAGATGTGATATCTCAATGCTTCTATCAAACCTGATACCCTTCCTTTAGCATGAGATGTGATATTCAACTCCTTCCCATTCCAATCCTGAGACCCTTCGTATAACATGAAACGTGATATCCAACTCCTTCCCATTCCAATCCTGAGACTCCTCCTATAGCATGAGATGTGATATCTCAATGCTTCTAATACCAGACCTGGGACCGGTCCTATAACATGAGATATGATATCCAATTCCTTCCCATTCCAATCCTGAGACCCTTCCTATAACGAGATGTGATATCCAACTCCTTCCCATTCCAATTCTGAGACCCTTCCTATACCATGAGACTTGATATCTCAATGCTTCTAATACCAAACCTGAGACCTGTCCTATAACATGAGATGTGATATCCAAATCCTTCCCCTTCCAAACCTTAGACCCTTCCTTTATCATGAGATGTGATATCCAACTCCTTCCCATTCCAATCCTGAGACCCTTCCGATATCATGAGATGTGATATCTCAATGCTTCTAATATCAAACTCGAGACCCGCCCTATAGCATGAGATGTGATATCCAAGTCCTTCCCATTCCAATCCTGAGACCCTTCCTACAGCATGAGATGTGATGTCTCAATGCTTCTAATACCAAACCTGAGACCCTTCCTATAACATGAGATGGGAATATCCAACTCCTTCCCATTATAATCCTGAGACCCTTCCGATAGCAAACATGTGATATCTCAATGCTTATACCAAACCTGAGATCCTTCCTATAACATGGGATGTGATATCCAACTCCTTCCCATTCCAATCCTGAGACACTTCCTATAGCATGAGATGTGATATCTCACTGCTTATACCAAACCTGAGACCCTTCCTATAGCATGAGATGTGATATCCAAGTCCTTCCCATTCCAATCCTGAGACACTTCCTATAGCATGAGATGTGATATCTCAATGCTTCTAATACCAAACCTGAGACCCTTCCTATGGCATGAGATGTCATATACAGATCCTTCCCATTCCAATCCTGAGACCCTTCCTATAGCATGAGATGTGATATCTCAATGCTTATACCAAACCTAAAACCCTTCCTATAGCATGAGATGTGATATCCAACTCCTTCCCATTCCAATCCTGAGACCCTTCCTATAGCATGAGATGTGATATCCAATGGCTCTAATATCAAACCTGAGATCCTTCCTCTAACATTAAATGTGATATCCAACTCCTTCCCTTTCCAAACCTGAGAGCCTACCTATAGCATGAGATGTGATATCCAAGTCCTTCCATTCCAATCCTTAGACCCTTCCTACAGCATGCAATATGATATCTCAATGATTCTAATAACAAACCTGAGACCCGTCCTATAACATGAGATATGATATCCAACTCCTTCCCATTCCAATCCTGAGACACTTCCGATAGCAGAGATGTGATATCTCAATGCTTCTAATACCAAACCTGAGACCAGTCCTATAACATGAGATGGGATATCCAACTCCTTCCCGTTCCAAACCTGAGACCCTTCCTATAGCATGAGATGTGATATCCAACTCCTTCCCATCCCAATCCTGAGACACTTCCGATTGCAGAGATTTGATATCTCAATGCTTATACCAAACCTGAGACTCTTCCTATAACATGAGATGTGATATCCAACTCCTTCCCGTTCCCAACCTGAGACCCTTCCTATAGCATGAGATGTGATATCCAACTCCTTCCCATTCCAATCCTGAGACCCTTATGATAGCATGAGATGTGATATCTCAATGCCTCTAATACCAAATCTGAGATTCTTCCGATAGCATGAGATGTGATATCTCAATGCTTCTTATACCAAACCTGAGATCCTTCCTATAACATGAGATGTGATATCCAAATCCTTCCCCTTCCAAACCTGAGACCCTCCCTTTAGCATGAGATGTGATATCCAACTCCTTCCCATTCCAACCTGAGACCCTTCCTATAGCATGAGATGGGATATCCAACTCCTTGGAATTCCAATCCTGATACCCTTCCGATAGCATGAGATTTGATATCCCAATGCTTATACCAAACCTGAGACCCATACTATGGCATGAGATGTGATATCAAACTCCTTCCCATTCCAATCCTGAGACCCTTCCTATAGCTTGAGATGTGATATCCAACTCCTTCCCATTCCAATTCTGAGACCCTTCCTATACCATGAGACTTGATATCTCAATGCTTCTAATACCAAACCTGAGACCCGTCCTATAACATGAGATGTGATATCCAAATCCTTCCCCTTCCAAACCTTAGACCCTTCCTTTATCATGAGATGTGATATCCAACTCCTTCCCATTCCAATCCTGAGACCCTTCCGATATCATGAGATGTGATATCTCAATGCTTCTAATATCAAACTCGAGACCCTCCCTATAGCATGAGATGTGATATCCAAGTCCTCCCCATTCCAATCCTGAGACCCTTCCTATAGCATGAGATGTGATGTCTCAATGCTTCTAATACCAAACCTGAGACCCTTCCTATAACATGAGATGGGAATATCCAACTCCTTCCCATTCCAATCCTGAGACCCTTCCGAAAGCAAACATGTGATATCTCAATGCTTATACCAAACCTGAGATCCTTCCTATAACATGAGATGTGATATCCAACTCCTTCCCATTCCAATCCTGAGACACTTCCTATAGCATGAGATGTGATATCTCACTGCTTATACCAAACCTGAGACCCTTCCTATAGCATGAGATGTGATATCCAACTCCTTCCCATTCCAATCCTGAGACCCTTCCGATAGCATGAGATGTGATATCTCAATGCTTCTAATATCAAACTTGAGACCCTCCCTATAGCATGAGATGTGATATCCAAGTCCTTCCCATTCCAATCTTGAGACACTTCCTATAGCATGAGATGTGATATCTCAATGCTTCTAATACCAAACCTGAGACTCTTTCTATAACATGAGATGGGATATCCAACTCCTTCCCATTGCAATCCTGAGACCCTTCCGATAGCAGAGATGTGATATCTCAATGCTTATACCAAACCTGAGACCCTTCCTACGGCATGAGATGTCATATACAACTCCTTCCCATTCCAATCCTGAGACCCTTCCTATAGCATGAGATGTGATATCTCAATGCTTATACCAAACCTGAGACCCTTCCTATAGCATGAGATGTGATATCCAACTCCTTCCCATTCCAATCCTGAGACCCTTCCTATAGCATGAGATGTGATGTCTCAATGCTTCTAATACCAAACCTGAGATCCTTCCTATAACATGAGATGTGAAATCCAACTCCTTCCATTCCAATCCTGAGACCCTTCCTATAGCATGAGATGTGATATCTCAATGCTTATACTAAACCTGAGACCCTTCCTTTAGCATGAGATGTGATATCCAACTCCTTCCCATTCCAATCCTGAGACCCTTCCTATAGCATGAGATGTGATATCTCAATGCCTCTAATACCAAACCTGAGATCCTTCCTCTAACATGAAATGTGATATCCAACTCCTTCCCTTTCCAAACCTGAGAGCCTATCCATAGCATGAGATGTGATATCCAAGTCCTTCCCATTCCAATCCTTAGACCCTTCCTACAGCATGCAATAACACTACTCACTTCAGACCTGGGAACGCCAAGTGTACGAATCATGTGAGAGTGACAAGGACTCGATATACTACACAACCTGGCGGCGGTTACAGAGCAAGACTCCTGTGTAGGCTGGTCAGTCTGCTGGATGGCCCAGAGACGCTTCCGAAGGCTTACTAGCAGGAGATGGTGAAAATGCCGAGAATAGCTGTCCCCGCTATTCCAAGGGTCGAAGTACCAGTACAGGCCTTCTGGTTCGATCAAAGGTGAAAAGGGTTTCACAAGGCGACAGCAGTGCAGAGGAGCAGTCCTTCAGCGGGTCACCAGCGATTCCTCGGTTCAGCCTCTTGGTTGCAGGATACTTGGCTCCTGTATTCCTTCGTTCGTGAGAACTCAGGAGATCGACATGGTAGTGGTGTTTCCAGCCCCCTCTTATCCACGGTTCCCTTCGCGCCAAAACGGAGGGGACCCAATGGGAGATCCGCTCATCAACACTCACACCATTCGTGGACCTATCACGGACCACGGTGGTCCAAGGCATTCACACCACCCTAGACTCTCTGGCACCCAGGATGTGTATTGGGACCAGACATCCCAGCCCACATCCTGGAGGCACACACAAGACATGTAGAAGCCTGCGAAAGCATCTGTGTTTCGCGGGAAAGAACATGCCCAAATAAGGAAGGCCCCAGGTCGGCTCGACCTGGGGAAGGTGAAGGGAGCAAGACGGTCAGCGGACAGGACAAAGGAGCCTCGTGGTCTGGCTATTTTGGGATCTAGGCCACCATTTTGGGTTAAGCGCGAGAAACGCGCTTAGCACGCCAAAAGGATCTCAAAACACAAGAAACGATCGCTGCCACCATTCCCGTCCGTGAATCACTTGCACCGATCAGTTACAATCCTGAAAGAGTATCTAGGGCCTGTAGAAGGCTAGAGACCCAAGAGAGCAGTAACTTAGCTTACAGTGCCCTCTTGTGTCATGTTGCACGAAAGCTGCAACATGATACAAGAAACTACGGAAACCAGCGTTTCCTGGTACTGACTGTCTTAAGGGCATGACAGTTTCCCCTTAAGAAAGGAGCGAAAGCCCAGAGGAGTGCGGCAGAAGGCTGCACTTCTCGGGCAAAGTCGAGAACAAGGTGAAAAACAACAGCAAAAAGTTTAGGGGTTGCCACATGGAAGGAAAATTACCTACAATTACGAAATCTTTCCTAACACTCGCCCCTCCCAGACTATGGACAGGGGGAACTAATCCACCCCTGGATGAGTCTCTTGTTCAGGTCGGTTAAACATTCTCCACAACCCATCAGCATTGCTATGTGGGACACCTGGCCTATGCTCAATAGTGAAGTCGAAGCCTTGTAGACTTATGGACCACCTAAGCAACTTTGGATTCTCCCCCTTCATGTTTATTAGCCACTTTAAGGGCTTATGGTCAGTTTGCACAGTGAAGTGGGTCCCATAGAGGTAGGGCCTCAGCTTCCTTAGGGCCCACACAACAGAGAAACATTCTTTCTCTACCGTGGACCATCTGAGCTCTCTGTCCTTAAACTGGCGACTAATAAAACCAATAGGGTGTTCCTTACCCTTCTCATCTACTTGCGATAGTACAGCTCCTATCCCAGTGTCAGAGGCGTCCGTCTGCAAGATAAAAGGTCTTTGATAATCAGGGGCCCTGAGGACAGGGGCCTGGCACAAGGAGTCTTTTAAGCCATTGAAGGCCTTCTCACACTCGTCGGTCCAAGTTACCTTCTTGGGTTTCTTCAGAGTTGTGAGGGCAGTCAGAGGGGCAGCTATGGTGCCATAGTCTGCCACAAAATTGCGGTAATACCCCGTGAGTCCTAAGAAGGCTCTCACTTGGGTTTGTGTAGTGGGGGTAGGCCAGTCTTGTACTGCTTGTACTTTACTGGGTAGAGGCTGTATCCTCCCTCCACCTACTTCATGTCCAAGGTAAAACACTGAGCCTTGTCCAATCTGGCATTTACTAGCCTTTATGGTCAAGTGTGCTTTCTGAAGAGCCTGGAGCACAATCCCGAGGTGTTTCACATGGTCAGGTGGCACTGAAAACTGCTATATCGTCCAGATATGCAAGACAGAATTCGTCCAACCCATTCAAAACATGATGCACAAGCCTCTGGAAAGTGGCAGGTGCATTCTTCAACCCGAACGGCATTACCCGGAATTGGTAAAGGCCGTCTGGAGTAGAAAACGCTGTCTTCTCCTTGGCATGTTCTGCTAAAGCTATTTGCCAATAGCCAGCAGTGAGGTCAAACGTGCTGAGGTACTTGGAGGCACCCAAAGTATCCACCAGCTCATCTGTTCGAGGCAAGGGGTGTGCATCTGTCTTGGTGACAGCATTCAGAGCCCTGTAATCCACACAGAACCTCAATTCAGAAGTGCCTGCCTTTGGAACGAAAACCACAGGGCTGGACCAAGGACTACTAGAGGGTTCAATCACCCCAAGGTCTAACATCTTGTTGACCTCGGTCTTAATATAAGACCGTACTTTGTCTGACATCCTGTATCCCCTACTTTTGGTAGGTACACTGTCTCCTGTGTCTATGTTATGTTTGCACCAAGGTGTCAAACCAGGCGACTGTGAAAACGGGGGAAAACTGCCTAAGCAAACTTTTCACCTCAGCCTGCTGATCAGAAGTCAGGTGAGGGGCCACTCGGACACCCTCAAAGGAGCTATCTGAAGGACCGCTTTGGAACAGGTCGGGGAGAGGTTCAGACTCCTCTTCCTCAACATCTGAAGCCAGTAACAGTGCTGCGATTTCGACTCTTGGGACGAAAGCCTTCAGCCTATTCACGTGAAACACTTTTGGAGCCTGTCCAGGCCTTCCAAGGTCCACTAAATAGTTAACCTCACCCAGGGGCTCCACCACTGTGTAAGGGCCTGACCATTTGTCCTGTAAAGCTCAAGGCCTTATGGGATTCATGATCAGGACTTGCTGACCAGGTGTAAAGTTGATGAGGGAAGCTTTCTGGTTGTACCAATGTTTCACCAGCGCTTGTACTGCCTTCAATTTATCACTAGCCAAGCCCATCAGAAGTACCATCCGTTTTCTGAGCCCTAGCACATAATCAACTACGTTGGTAGTAACAGGGGGAGTGGGCATCTCCCATCCCTCTTTGACTATGGCTAAGGGTCCCCGTACAGGATGACCAAACAGAAGTTTGAAGGGGCTGAAGCCAACACCCTCCTGTGGTACCTCTCGGTAGGCAAACAGTAAGCATGGTAAAAGAAGATCCCATTGTCTTCTCTGAAGCTTCTCCAGAGCCCCAATCATGCTTTTTAACGTTCTGTTGAAACGTTCCACCAGACCATTGGTCTGAGGGTGGTATGCAGAAGAGAACTTGTAGGTGACCCCACATTCTTTCCACATAGCCTGCATATACTTCGACATAAAGTTGCTGCCATGATCTGACACAACTTCTTTAGGGAAGCCAACCCTAGTAAATATGCCAAGTAAAGCTTTTGCAACTGACTTGGCAGTTACAGTTTTCAATGGGATGGCCTCAGGATATCTGGTTGCATGGTCGACCAGCACCAGGATAAACCTATTGCCCGAGGATGTTTGCGGGTCAAGGGGACCAACGATGTCGATCCCTACCCTTTCAAATGGTACCCCCACAACTGGGAGCGGTACCAACGGAGCTTGGATTGTCGAGCCAACCTTACCAGATAACTGGCAGGAGGCACAACTCCTGCAGTGACTTTCTACTTGCACCCCCATCTTGGGCCAGTAGAAGTGCATGGATAACCTTTGCTTGGTCCTCTTAATACCAAGGTGACCAGCAAGGAGCACTTCATGCGCCAACTGCAGGAGGAAGGGCCTAAAAGCAAGGGGAACCACCAACCTCCTATGGTCTCCTTCTGTAGACTCTGTGGGCTCACTATACAGGAGTCCACCTTCCCAATAAATCCTATGCTTCCCAGGAGGTTCACCCTCAAGCTGGGAGCAGGCCTGTCTCCTTAGGCCTTCCAGAGATGGGCACTCACGTTGGCCTTTACTGAATTCGTCCCTATCAGGACCTCCTTCAACTAACAAGTCTTTTAGTTCAGGATGGTCGTTGGGGTCAAATACTTCAGGCATCGCCACCTCCTCCTCAGGCCCGGGCGATTGACCAACTTCCTCCACCGCAGTGGTAGGCGAGCTCGGGGGAATATTCTCTTTCCCTCGTCTTGACTTGTTGACTCCTTTCGCCTTGGGTTTCCCCTTCGGCTGGGGCGGCGTATTGGTCTTGGCCAATGCTGCCCGTGCTTGAGACCATGTGTAGGGTCTTTCGGCAGTGTCTCCTATGAGCCCTAAAGCTCTGAGATCATTACCTAACAAGACCTTTCCCGGGACGTTTCTCTGAATGCTCACTGGAATCCCGACTGCTGTACCATTTAAAGTAAGATTTACAGGTATTACTGGGAACATACGGAGTGGGCCGTCAGCCAACTTAGTGGGCATCAGAGTAGCTCTGGCAACTTCCTCTGAGTCTACCAAGGTAGAATCCACTACAGTTCGACTGCACCCACTATCCCTAAGAGCTGGAGTATCTACTCCATTGATCAGCACACTGTCTTACAATAAGCCTCCCTATGTAAACAGACCCAATGGATCTTGTTTTGCTTGTGGAGCAACTGACCACGTGAAGGGGGATCCCCGGTGTAAGGTTAGACCTTTGGGGGTCCACTCCGCTAATCTGGCCTTCTCCTCCTACGAGGAAGAAGAGATTACAGGAGCATCCTTCTCCTCAGACTCATTTCCCAGCGGGATAGAGGCTGAGGTAGTTTTAGTTTCCCTGGGAGGAGGGTCTCAGGTTTGGAAGGGGAAGGATTTGGATATCACATCTCATGTTATCGGAAGGATCTCACGTTTGGTATTAGAAGTATTGAGATATCATATCTCATGCTATAGGAAGGGTCTCAGGATTGGAATGGGAAGGAGTTGGATATCACATCTCATGCTATAGGAAGTGTCTCAGGATTGTAATGGGAAGGACTTGGATATCACATCTCATGCTATAGGTAGGGTCTCAAGTTTGATATTAGAAGCATTGAGATATCACATCTCATGCTATAGGAAGGGTCTGAGGATTGGAATGGGAAGGAGTTGGATATCACATATCATGCTATGGGAAGGGTCTCAGGTTTGGTATAAGCAGTGAGATATCACATCTCATGCTATAGGAAGTGTCTCAGGATTGGAATGGGAAGGAGTTGGATATCACATCTCATGTTATAGGAAGGATCTCAGGTTTGGTATAAGCATTGAGATATCACATCTCTGCTATCGGAAGGGTCTCAGGATTGGAATGGGAAGGAGTTGGATATTCCCATCTCATGTTATAGGAAGGGTCTCAGGTTTGGTATTAGAAGCATTGAGATATCACATCTCATGCTATAGGAAGGGTCTCAGGATTGGAATGGGAAGGACTTGGATATCACATCTCATGCTATAGGGAGGGTCTCAAGTTTGATATTAGAAGCTTTGAGATATCACATCTCATGATATCGGAAGGGTCTCAGGATTGGAATGGGAAGGAGTTGGATATCACATCTCATGATAAAGGAAGGGTCTAAGGTTTGGAAGGGGAAGGATTTGGATATCACATCTCATGTTATATTACGGGTCTCACCTTTGGTATTAGAAGCATTGAGATATCAAGTCTCATAGTATAGGAAGGGTCTCAGAATTGGAATGGGAAGGAGTTGGATATCACATCTCAAGCTATAGGAAGGGTCTCAGGATTGGAATGGGAAGGACTTGGATATCACATCTCATGCTATAGGAAGGCTCTCAGGTTTGGAAGGGGAAAGAGTTGGATATCACATTTCATGTTAGAGGTAGGATCTCAGGTTTGGTATTAGAGGCATTGAGATATCACATCTCATGCTATCAGAAGGGTCTCAGGAATGGAATGGGCAGGAGTTGGATATCACATCTCATGCTAAAGGGAGGGTCTCAGGTTTGGAAGGGGAAGGATTTGGATATCACATCTCATGTTATCGGAAGGATCTCACGTTTGGTATTAGAAGTATTGAGATATCATATCTCATGCTATAGGAAGGGTCTCAGGATTGGAATGGGAAGGAGTTGGATATCACATCTCATGCTATAGGGAGGGTCTCAGGATTGGAATGGGAAGGACTTAGATATCACATATCATGCTATAGGGAGGGTCTCAGTTTTGATATTAGAAGCATTGAGATGTCACATCTCATGCTATCGGAAGTGTCTCAGGATTGGAATGGGAAGGAGCTGGATATCACATCTCATGTTAAAGGAAGGGTCTCAGGTTTGGAACGGGAAGGATTTGGATATCACATCTCATGTTATAGGAAGGGTCTCAGGTTTGGTATAAGCATTGAGATATCACATCTCTGCTATCGGAAGTGTCTCAGGATTGGAATGGGAAGGAGTTGGATATCCCATCTCATGTTATAGGACGGGTCTCAGGTTTGTTATTAGAATCATTGAGATATCATATTGCATGCTGTAGGAAGGGTCTAAGGGTTGGAATGTGAAGGACTTGGATATCACATCTTATGCTATAGATAGGCTCTTAGGTTTGGAAAGGGAAGGAGTTGGATATCACATTTCATAATAGAGGAAGGATCTCAGGTTTGGTATTAGAAGCATTGAGATATCACATCTCATGCTATAGGAAGGGTCTCAGGATTGGAATGGGAAGCAGTTGGATATCACATCTCATGCTATAGGAAGGGTCTCAGGTTTGGTATAAGCATTGAGATATCACATCTCATGCTATAGGACGGGTCTCAGGATTGGAATGGAAGGAGTTGGATATCACATCTCATGTTATAGGAAGGATCTCAGGTTTGGTATTAGAAGCATTGAGACATCACATCTCATGCTATAGGAAGGGTCTCAGGGTTGGAATGGGAAGGAGATGGATATCACATCTCATCCAATAGGAAGGGTCTCAGGTTTGGAATGGGAAGGAATTGGATATCACATCTCATGTTATAGGAAGGATCTCAGGTTTCGTATTAGAAGCATTGAGATATCACATCTCATGCTATAGGAAGGGTCTCAAGATTGGAATGTGAAGGATTTGGATATCACATCTCATGCTAAAGGAAGGGTCTCAGGTTTGGTAGAAGCATTGAGATATCACGTCTCTGCTTTCGGAAGGGTCTCAGGATTGGATTGGGAAGGAGTTGGATATCCCTTCTCATGCTATAGGAAGGGTCTCAGGATTTGAATGGCAAGGAGTTGGATATCACATCTCATGCCATAGGAAGGGTCTCAGGTTTGGTATAAGCATTGAGATATCACATCTCTGCTATCAGAACGGTCTCAGGATTGGATTGGGAAGGAGTTGGATATCCCTTCTCATGCTATAGGAAGTGTCTGAGGTTGGAATGGGAAGGAGTTGGATATCACATCTCATGGTATAGGAAGGGTCTCAGGATTGGAATGGGAAGGATTTGGATATCACATCTCTTGCTATAGGAAGGGTCTCAGGATTGGAATGGATAGGAGTTGGATATTACTTTCTTGCTATAGGAAGGGTCTCATGTTTGGAATGGGAAGGAGGTGGGTATCACATATGCTATAGTTAGTGTCTCAGGTTTGGAACGGGAAGGAGTTGGATATCACATCTCATGTTATAGGAAGGGTCTCAGGTTTGGTATAAGCATTGAGATATCACATCTCTGCTATCGGAAGCGGCTCAGGATTGGAATGGGAAGGAGTTGGATATCCCATCTCATGTTATAGGAAGAGTCTCTGGTTTGGTATTAGAATCATTGAGATATCACATCGCATGCTGTAGGAAGGGTCTAAGGATTGGAATGGGATGGACTTGGATATCACATCTCATGTTATAGGTAGGCTCTCAGGTCTGGTATAAGCATTGAGATATCACATCTCATGCTATAGGAAGGGTCTCAGATTTGGTATAAGCATTGAGATATCACATCTCATGCTAAAGGAAGGGTCTCAGGATTGGAATGGGAAGGAGTTGTATATGACATCTCAGGCCATAGGAAGGTTCTCAGGTTTGGTAAAAGCATTGAGATATCACATCTCTGCTATCGGAAAGGTCTCAGGATTGGAATGGGAAGGAGTTGGATATCCCATCTCATGTTATAGGAAGGGTCTCAGGTTTGGTATTAGAAGCATAGAGATATCACATCTCATGCTATAGGAAGGGTCTCAGGATTGGAATGGGAAGGACTTGGATGTCACATCTCATGCTATAGGGAGGGTCTCAAGTTTGATATTAGAAGCATTGAGATAACAAATCTCATGATATCGGAAGGGTCTCAGGATTGGAATGGGAAGGAGTTGGATATCACATCTCATGATAAAGGAAGGGTCTAAGGTTTGGAAGGGGAAGGATTTGGATATCACATCTCATGTTATAGGACGGGTCTCAGGTTTGGTATTAGAAGCATTGAGATATCAAGTCTCATGGTATAAGAAGGGTCTCAGAATTGGAATGGGAAGGAGTTGGATATCACACCTCAAGCTATACGAAGGGTCTCAGGATTGGAATGGGAAGGAGTTTGATATCACATCTCATGCCAGAGTATGGGTCTCAGGTTTGGTAGAAGCATTGGGATATCACATCTCATGCTATCGGAAGGGTATCAGTATTGGATTTGGAAGAAGTTGGATATCCCATCTCATGCTATAGGAAGGGTCTCAGGTTGGAATGGGAAGGAGTTGGATATCACATTTCATGTTATAGGAAGGGTCTCAGGATTGGAATGGGAAGTACTTGGATATCATATCTCATGCAATAGGACGGGTCTCAGGTTTGTTATTAGAATCATTGAGATATCATATTGCATGCTGTAGGAAGGGTCTAAGGATTGGAATGGGAAGGACCTGGATATCACATCTCATGCTATAGATAGGCTCTTAGGTTTGGAAAGGGAAGGAGTTGGATATCACATCTCATGTTATAGGATGGATCTCAGGTTTGGTATTAGAAGTATTGAGATATCACATCTCATGTTATCGGAAGGATCTCAGGTTTGGTATTAGAAGTATTGAGACCCTTCCGATAGCGGAGACGTGATATCTCAATGCTTCTACCAAACCTGAGACCCTTCCTTTAGCATGAGATGTGATATCCAAATCCTTCACATTCCAATCCTGAGACCCTTCCTATAGCATGAGATGTGATATCTCAATGCTTCTAATACCAAACCTGAGATCCTTCCTATAACATGAGATGTGATATCCAATTCCTTCCCATTCCAAACCTGAGACCCTTCCTATTGGATGAGATGTGATATCCAACTCCTTCCCATTCCAACCCTGAGACCCTTCCTATAGCATGAGATGTGATGTCTCAATGCTTCTAATACCAAACCTGAGATCCTTCCTGTAACATGAGATGTGATATCCAACTCCTTCCATTCCAATCCTGAGACCCGTCCTATAGCATGAAATGTGATATCTCAATGCTTATACCAAACCTGAGACCCTTCCTATAGCATGAGATGTGATATCCAACTACTTCCCATTCCAATCCTGAGACCCTTCCTAAAGCATGAGATGTGATATCTCAATGCTTCTAATACCAAACCTGAGATCCTTCCTCTAACATGAAATGTGATATCGAACTCCTTCCCTTTCCAAACCTGAGAGCCTACCTATAGCATGAGATGTGATATCCAAGTCCTTCCCATTCCAATCCTTAGACCCTTCCTACAGCATGCAATATGATATCTCAATGATTCTAATAACAAACCTGAGACCCGTCCTATAGCATGAGATATGATATCCAAGTCCTTCCCATTCCAATCCTGAGACCCTTCCTATAACTTGAAATGTGATATCCAACTCCTTCCCATTCCAACCTGAGACCCTTCCTATAGCATGAGATGGGATATCCAACTTCGTCCAAATCCAATACTGATACCCTTCCGATAGCATGAGATGTGATATCCCAATGCTTCTACCAAACCTGAGACCCATACTATGGCATGAGATATGATATCCAAATCCTTCCCCTTCCAAACCTTAGACCCTTCCTTTATCATGAGATGTGGTATCCAACTCCTTCCCATTCGAATCCTGAGACCCTTCCTATAACATGAGATGTGATATCCAACTCCTTCCCATTCCAACCTGAGACACTTCCTATAGCATGAGAAGGGATATCCAACTCCTTCCCAATCCAATCCTGAGACCCTTCCGATAGCAGAGATGTGATATCTCAATGCTTATACCAAACCTGAG
The DNA here is from genome assembly GCF_040938575.1 of Ambystoma mexicanum. Classification (NCBI taxonomy): domain Eukaryota; kingdom Metazoa; phylum Chordata; class Amphibia; order Caudata; family Ambystomatidae; genus Ambystoma; species Ambystoma mexicanum. The sequence continues at coordinate 1,674,189 of NW_027182443.1, forward strand.
ACCCTTCCTATAGCATGTGATGTGATATCCAACTCCTCCCCATTCCAATCCTGAGACCCTTCCACTAGCATGAGATGTGATATCTCAATGCTTCTAATACCAAACCTGAGATTCTTCCTCTAACATGAAATGTGATATCCAACTCCTTCCCTTTCCAAACCTAAGAGCCTATCTATAGCATGAGATGTGATATCCAAGTCCTTCACATTCCAACCCTTAGACCCTTCCTACAGCATGCAATATGATATCTCAATGATTCTAATAACAAACCTGAGACCCGTCCTATAACATGAGATGGGATATCCAACTCCTTCCCATTCCAATCCTGAGACACTTCCGATAGCAGAGATGTGATATCTCAATGTTTATACCAAACCTGAGACCCTTCCTATAACATGAGATGTGATATCCAACTCCTTCCCGTTCCAAACCTGAGACCCTTCCTTTAGCATGAGATGTGATATCCAGCTCCTTCCCATTCCAATCCTGAGACACTTCCGATAGCATGAGATGTGATATCTCAATGCTTCTAATATCAAAACTGAGACCCTCCCTATAGCATGATATGTGATATCTAAGTCCTTCCCATTCCAATCCTGAGACCCTTCCTATAGCATGAGATGTGATATCTCAATGCTTCTACCAAACCTGAGACCCTTCATTTAGCATGAGATGTGATATCCAACTCCTTCCCATTCCAATCCTGAGACCCTTTCTATAGCATGAGATGTGATATCTCAATACTTCTAATACCAAACCTGAGATCCTTCCGATAACATGAGATGTGATATCTCAATACTTCTAATACCAAACCTGAGATCCATCCTATAACATGAGATGTGATATCCAACTCCTTCCCTTTCCAAACCTGAGAGCCTATCTATAGCATGAGATGTGATATCCAGGTCCTTCCCATTCCAATCCTTAGACCCTTCCTACAGCATGCAATATGATATCTCAATGATTCTAATAACAAACCTGAGACCCGTCCTATAGCATGAGATATGATATCCAAGACCTTCCCATTCCAATCCTGAGACCCTTCCTATAACATGAAATGTGATATCCAACTCCTTCCCATTCCAACCTGAGACCCTTCCTATAGCATGAGATGGGATATCCAACTTCTTCCAAATCCAATACTGATACCCTTCCGATAGCATGAGATGTGATATCCCAATGCTTCTACCAAACCTGAGACCCATACTATGGCATGAGATGTGATATCAAACTCCTTCCCATTCCAATCCTGAGACCCTTCCTATAGCTTGAGGTGTGATATCCAACTCCTTCCCATTCCAATTCTGAGACCCTTCTTATACCATGAGACTTGATATCTCAATGCTTCTAATACCAAACCTGAGACCCGTCCTATAACATGAGATGTGATATCCAAATCCTTCCCCTTCCAAACCTTAGACCCTTCCTTTATCATGAGATGTGATATCCAACTCCTTCCCATTCCAATCCTGAGACCCTTCCGATATCATGAGATTTGTTATCTCAATGCTTCTAATATCAAACTTGAGACCCTCCCTATAGCATGAGATGTGACATCCAAGTCCTTCCCATTCCAATCCTGAGACCCTTCCTATAGCATGAGATGTGATATCTCTATGCTTCTAATACCAAACCTGAGACCCTTCCTATAACATGAGATGGGATATCCAACTCCTTCCCATTCCAATCCTGAGACCTTTCCGATAGCAGAGATGTGATATCTCAATGCTTATACCAAACCTGAGAACCTTCCTATGGCCTGAGATGTCATATACAACTCCTTCCCATTCCAATCCTGAGACCCTTCCTTTAGCATGAGATGTGATATCTCAATGCTTATACCAAATCTGAGACCCTTCCTATAGCATGAGATGTGATATCCAATTCCTTCCCATTCCAATCCTGAGACCCTTCCTATAGCATGAGATGTGATATCTCAATGCTTATACCAAATCTGAGACCCTTCCTATAGCATGAGATGTGATATCCAATTCCTTCCCATTCCAATCCTGAGACCCTTCCTTTAGCATGAGATGTGATATCTCAATGATTCTAATACCAAACCAGAGACTCTTCCTATAACATGAGATGGGATATCCAACTCCTTCCCATTCCAATCCTGAGCCGCTTCCGATAGCAGAGATGTGATATCTCAATGCTTATACCAAACCTGAGACCCTTCCTATAACATGAGATGTGATATCCAACTCCTTCCCGTTCCAAACCTGAGACACTAACTATAGCATATGTGATATCCAACTCCTTCCCATTCCAAACATGAGACCCTTCCTATAGCAAGAAAGTAATATCCAACTCCTACCCATTCCAATCCTGAGACCCTTCCTATAGCAAGAGATGTGATATCCAAATCCTTCCCATTCCAATCCTGAGACCCTTCCTATAACATGAGATGTGATATCCAACTCCTTCCCATTCCAACCTGAGACACTTCCTATAGCATGAGAAGGGATATTCAACTCCTTCCCAATCCAATCCTGAGACCCTTCCGATAGCAGAGATGTGATATCTCAATGCTTTTACCAAACCTGAGACCCTTCCTATGGCATGAGATGTGATATCCAACTCCTTGCCATTCAAATCCTGAGACCCTTCCTATAGCATGAGAAGGGATATCCAACTCCTTCCCAATCCAATCCTGAGACCCTTCCGATAGCAGCGACGTGATATCTCAATGCTTCTACCAAACCTGAGACCCTTCCTTTAGCATGAGATGTGATATCCAAATCCTTCACATTCCAATCCTGAGACCCTTCCTTTAGCATGAGATGTGATATCTCAATGCTTATACCAAATCTGAGACCCTTCCTATAGCATGAGATGTGATATCCAATTCCTTCCCATTCCAATCCTGAGACCCTTCCTATAGCATGAGATGTGATATCTCAATGCTTATACCAAACCTGAGAGCCTACCTATAGCATGAGATGTGATATCCAAGTCCATCCCATTCCAATCCTTTGACCCTTCCTACAGCATGCGATGTGATATCTCAATGATTCTACCAAACCAGAGACTCTTCCAATAACATGAGATGGGATATCCAACTCCTTCCCATTCCAATCCTGAGCCGCTTCCGATAGCAGAGATGTGATATCTCAATGCTTATACCAAACCTGAGACCCTTCCTATAACATGAGATGTGATATCCAACTCCTTCCCGTTCCAAACCTGAGACACTAACTATAGCATATGTGATATCCAACTCCTTCCCATTCCAAACATGAGACCCTTCCTATAGCAAGAAAGTAATATCCAACTCCTACCCATTCCAATCCTGAGACCCTTCCTATAGCAAGAGATGTGATATCCAAATCCTTCCCATTCCAATCCTGAGACCCTTCCTATAACATGAGATGTGATATCCAACTCCTTCCCATTCCAACCTGAGACACTTCCTATAGCATAAGAAGGGATATCCAACTCCTTCCCAATCCAATCCTGAGACCCTTCCGATAGCAGAGATGTGATATCTCAATGCTTATACCAAACCTGAGACCCTTCCTATGGCATGAGATGTGATATCCAACTCCTTCCCAATCCAATCCTGAGACCCTTCCGATAGCAGAGACGTGATATCTCAATGCTTCTACCAAACCTGAGACCCTTCCTTTAGCATGAGATGTGATATCCAAATCCTTCAAATTCCAATCCTGAGACCCTTCCTATAGCATGAGATGTGATATCTCAATGCTTCTAATACCAAACCTGAGATCCTTCCTATAACATGAGATGTGATATCCAATTCCTTCCCATTCCAAACCTGAGACCCTTCCTATTGGATGAGATGTGATATCCAACTCCTTCCCATTCCAACCCTGAGACCCTTCCTATAGCATGAGATGTGATGTCTCAATGCTTCTAATACCAAACCTGAGATCCTTCCTATAACATGAGATGTGATATCCAACTCCTTCCATTCCAATCCTGAGACCCGTCCTATAGCATGAGATGTGATATCTCAATGCTTATACCAAACCTGAGACCCTTCCTATAGCATGAGATGTGATATCCAACTGCTTCCCATTCCAATCCTGAGACCCTTCCTATAGCATGAGATGTGATATCTCAATGCTTCTAATACCAAACCTGAGATCCTTCCTCTAACATGAAATGTGATATCCAACTCCTTCCCTTTCCAAACCTAAAAGCCTATCTATAGCATGAGATGTGATATCCAAGTCCTTCCCATTCCAACCCTTAGACCCTTCCTACAGCATGCAATATGATATCTCAATGATTCTAATAACAAACCTGAGACCCGTCCTATAACATGAGATGGGATATCCAACTCCTTCCCATTCCAATCCTGAGACACTTCCGATAGCAGAGATGTGATATCTCAATGCTTATACCAAACCTGAGACCCTTCCTATAACATGAGATGTGATATCCAAATCCTTCCCGTTCCAAACCTGAGACCCTTCCTTTAGCATGAGATGTGATATCCAGCACCTTCCCATTCCAATCCTGAGACACTTCCTATAGCATGAGATGTGATATCTCAATGCTTCTAATATCAAAACTGAGACCCTCCCTATAGCATGATATGTGATATCTAAGTCCTTCCCATTCCAATCCTGAGACCCTCCCTATAGCATGAGATGTGATATCCAACTCCTTCCCATTCCAATCCTGAGACCCTTCCTATAGCATGAGATATGATATCTCAATACTTCTAATACCAAACGTGAGATCCTTCCGATAACATGAGATGTGATATCCAAATCCTTCCCCTTCCAATCCTGAGACCCTCCCTTTAGCATGAGATGTGATATCCAACTCCTTCCTATTCCAATCCTGAGACTCTTCTGATAGCATGAGATGTGATATCTCAATGCTTCTAATACCAAACCTGAGATCCTTCCGATAGCATGAGATGTGATATCTCAATGCTTCTAATACCAAACCTGAGATCCTTCCTATAACATGAGATGTGATATCCAAATCCTTCCCCTTCCAAACCTGAGACCCTCCCTTTAGCATGAGATGTGATATCCAACTCCTTCCCATTCCATTCCTGAGACCCTTCTGATAGCATGAGATGTGATATCTCAATGCCTCTAATACCAAACCTGAGATCCTACCTCTAACATGAAATGTGATATCCAACTATTTCCCCTTCCAAACCTGAGAGCCTTCCTATAGCATGAGATGTGATATCCAAGTCCTCCCCATTCCAATCCTGAGACCCTTCCTATAGCTTGAGATGTGATATCCAACTCCTTCCCATTCCAATTCTGAGACCCTTCCTATACTATGAGACTTGATATCTCAATGCCTCTAATACAAACGTGAGACCCGTAATATAACATGAGATTTGATATCCAGATGCTTCCCCTTCCAAACCTTAGACCCTTCCTTTATCTTGAGATGTGATATCCAACTCCTTCCCATTCCAATCCTGAGACCCTTCCGATATCATGAGATGTGATATCTCAAAGCTTCTAATATCAAACTTGAGACCCTCCCTATAGCATGAGATGTGATATCCAAGTCCTTCCCATTCCAATCATGAGACCCTTCCTATAGCTTGAGGTGTGATATCCAACTCCTTCCCATTCCAATTCTGAGACCCTTCTTATACCATGAGACTTGATATCTCAATGCTTCTAATACCAAACCTGAGACCCGTCCTATAACATGAGATGTGATATCCAAATCCTTCCCCTTCCAAACCTTAGACCCTTCCTTTATCATGAGATGTGATATCCAACTCCTTCCCATTCCAATCCTGAGACCCTTCCGATATCATGAGATTTGTTATCTCAATGCTTCTAATATCAAACTTGAGACCCTCCCTATAGCATGAGATGTGACATCCAAGTCCTTCCCATTCCAATCCTGAGACCCTTCCTATAGCATGAGATGTGATATCCAACTCCTTCCCATTCCAACCTGAGACACTTCCTATAGCATGAGAAGGGATATCTAACTCCTTCCCAATCCAATCCTGAGACCCTTCCGATAGCAGAGATGTGATATCTGAATGCTTATACCAAACCTGAGACCCTTCCTATGGCATGAGATGTGATATCCAACTCCTTGCCATTCAAATCCTGAGACCCTTCCTATAGCATGAGATGTGATATCTCTATGCTTCTAATACCAAACCTGAGACCCTTCCTATAACATGAGATGGGAAATCCAACTCCTTCCCATTCCAATCCTGAGACCCTTCCGATAGCAGAGATGTGATATCTCAATGCTTATACCAAACCTGAGAACCTTCCTATGGCCTGAGATGTCATATACAACTCCTTCCCATTCCAATCCTGAGACCCTTCCTTTAGCATGAGATGTGATATCTCAATGCTTATACCAAATCTGAGACCCTTCCTATAGCATGAGATGTGATATCCAATTCCTTCCCATTCCAATCCTGAGACCCTTCCTATAGCATGAGATGTGATATCTCAATGCTTATACCAAACCTGAGAGCCTACCTATAGCATGAGTTGTGATATCCAAGTCCATCCCATTCCAATCCTTAGACCCTTCCTACAGCATGCAATGTGATATCTCAATGATTCTAATACCAAACCAGAGACTCTTCCTATAACATGAGATGGGATATCCAACTCCTACCCATTCCAATCCTGAGACCCTTCCTATAGCAAGAGATGTGATATCCAAATCCTTCCCATTCCAATCCTGAGACCCTTCCTATAACATGAGATGTGATATCCAACTCCTTCCCATTCCAACCTGAGACACTTCCTATAGCATGAGAAGGGATATCCAACTCCTTCCCAATACAATCCTGAGACCCTTCCGATAGCAGAGATGTGATATCTCAATGCTTATACCAAACCTGAGACCCTTCCTATGGCATGAGATGTGATATCCAACTCCTTCCCAATCCAATCCTGAGACCCTTCCGATAGCAGAGACGTGATATCTCAATGCTTCTACCAAACCTGAGACCCTTCCTTTAGCATGAGATGTGATATTCAAATCCTTCACATTCCAATCCTGAGACCCTTCCTATAGCATGAGATGTGATATCTCAATGCTTCTAATACCAAACCTGAGATCCTTCCTATAACATGAGATGTGATATCCAATTCCTTCCCATTCCAAACCTGAGACCCTTCCTATTGGATGCGATGTGATATCCAACTCCTTCCCATTCCAACCCTGAGACCCTTCCTATAGCATGAGATGTGATGTCTCAATGCTTCTAATACCAAACCTGAGATCCTTCCTATAACATGAGATGTGATATCCAACTCCTTCCATTCCAATCCTGAGACCCGTCCTATAGCATGAGATGTGATATCTCAATGCTTATACCAAACCTGAGACCCTTCCTATAGCATGAGATGTGATATCCAACTGCTTCCCATTCCAATCCTGAGACCCTTCCTATAGCATGAGATGTGATATCTCAATGATTCTAATAACAAACCTGAGACCCGTCCTATAACATGAGATGGGATATCCAACTCCTTCCCATTCCAACCCTTAGACCCTTCCTACAGCATGCAATATGATATCTCAATGATTCTAATAACAAACCTGAGACCCGTCCTATAACATGAGATGGGATATCCAACTCCTTCCCATTCCAATCCTGAGACACTTCCGATAGCAGAGATGTGATATCTCAATGCTTTTACCAAACCTGAGACCCTTCCTATAACATGAGATATGATATCCAAATCCTTCCCGTTCCAAACCTGAGACCCTTCCTTTAGCATGAGATGTGATATCCAGCACCTTCCCATTCCAATCCTGAGACACTTCCTATAGCATGAGATGTGATATCTCAATGCTTCTAATATCAAAACTGAGACCCTCCCTATAGCATGATATGTGATATCTAAGTCCTTCCCATTCCAATCCTGAGACCCTCCCTATAGCATGAGATGTGATATCCAACTCCTTCCCATTCCAATCCTGAGACCCTTCCTATAGCATGAGATATGATATCTCAATACTTCTAATACCAAACGTGCGATCCTTCCGATAACATGAGATGTGATATCCAAATCCTTCCCCTTCCAATCCTGAGACCCTCCCTTTAGCATGAGATGTGATATCCAACTCCTTCCTATTCCAATCCTGAGACTCTTCTGATAGCATGATATGTGATATCTCAATGCTTCTAATACCAAACCTGAGATCCTTCCAATAGCATGAGATGTGATATCTCAATGCTTCTAATACCAAACCTGAGATCCTTCCTATAACATGAGATATGATATCCAAATCCTTCCCCTTCCAAACCTGAGACCCTCCCTTTAGCATGAGATGTGATATCCAACTCCTTCCCATTCCATTCCTGAGACCCTTCTGATAGCATGAGATGTGATATCTCAATGCCTCTAATACCAAACCTGAGATCCTACCTCTAACATGAAATGTGATATCCAACTCTTTCCCCTTCCAAACCTGAGAGCCTTCCTATAGCATGAGATGTGATATCCAAGTCCTTCCCATTCCAATCCTGAGACCCTTCCTATAACTTGAGATGTGATATCCAACTCCTTCCCATTCCAATTCTGAGACCCTTCCTATACTATGAGACTTGATATCTCAATGCTTCTAATACAAACGTGAGACCCGTAATATAACATGAGATGTGATATCCAAATCCTTCCCCTTCCAAACCTTAGACCCTTCCTTTATCATGAGATGTGATATCCAACTCCTTCCCATTCCAATCCTGAGACCCTTCCGATATCATGAGATGTGATATCTCAAAGCTTCTAATATCAAACTTGAGACCCTCCCTATAGCATGAGATGTGATATCCAAGTCCTTCCCATTCCAATCCTGAGACCCTTCCTATAGCATGAGATGTGATATCTCAATGCTTCTAATACCAAACCTGAGACCCTTCCTATAACATGAGATGGGAATATCCAACTCCTTCCCATTCCAATCCTGAGACCCTTCCGATAGCAGAGATGTGATATCTCAATGCTTATACCAATCCTGAGATCCTTCCTATAACATGAGATGTGATATCCAACTCCTTCCCATTCCAATCCTGAGACACTTCCTATAGCATGAGATGTGATATCTCACTGCTTATACCAAACCTGAGACCCTTCCCATAGCATGAGATGTGATATCCAACTCCTTCCCATTCCAATCCTCAGACCCTTCCTATAGCATGAGATGTGATATCTCAATGCTTCTAATATCAAACTTGAGACCCTACCTATAGCATGAGATGTGATATCCAAGTCCTTCCCATTACAATCCTGAGACACTTCCTATAGCATGAGATGTGATATCCAACTCCTTCCCATTCCAATCCTGAGACCCTTCCTATAGCATGAGATATGATATCTCAATACTTCTAATACCAAACGTGAGATCCTTCCGATAACATGAGATGTGATATCCAAATCCTTCCCCTTCCAAACCTGAGACCCTCCCTTTAGCATGAGATGTGATATCCAACTCCTTCCCATTCCAATCCTGAGACCCTTCTGATAGCATGAGATGTGATATCTCAATGCTTCTAATACCAAACCTGAGATCCTTCCGATAGCATGAGATGTGATATCTCAATGCTTCTAATACCAAACCTGAGATCCTTCCTATAACATGAGATGTGATATCCAAATCCTTCCCCTTCCAAACCTGAGACCCTCCCTTTAGCATGAGATGTGATATCCAACTCCTTCCCATTCCATTCCCGAGACCCTTCTGATAGCATGAGATGTGATATCTCAATGCCTCTAATACCAAACCTGAGATCCTACCTCTAACATGAAATGTGATATCCAACTCTTTCCCCTTCCAAACCTGAGAGCCTTCCTATAGCATGAGATCTGATATCCAAGTCCTTCCCATTCCAATCCTGATACCCTTCCTATTGCTTGAGATGTGATATCCAACTCCTTCCCATTCCAATTCTGAGACCCTTCCTATACTCTGAGACTTGATATCTCAATGCTTCTAATACCAAACCTGAGACCCGTAATATAACATGAGATGTGATATCCAAATCCTTCCCCTTCCAAACCTTAGACCCTTCCTTTATCATGAGATGTGATGTCCAACTCCTTCCCATTCCAATCCTGAGACCCTTCCGATATCATGAGATGTGATATCTCAAAGCTTCTAATATCAAACTTGAGACCCTCCCTATAGCATGAGATGTGATATCCAAGTCCTTCCCATTCCAATCCTGAGACCCTTCCTATAGCATGAGATGTGATATCTCAATGCTTCTAATACCAAACCTGAGACCCTTCCTATTACATGAGATGGGAATATCCAACTCCTTCCCATTCCAATCCTGAGACCCTTCCGATAGCAGAGATGTGATATCTCAATGCTTATACCAAACCTGAGACCCTTCGTATGGCATGAGATGTGATATCCAACTCCTTGCCATTCAAATCCTGAGACCCTTCCTATAGCATGAGAAGGGATATCCAACTCCTTCCCAATCCAATCCTGAGACCCTTCCGATAGCAGAGACGTGATATCTCAATGCTTCTACCAAACCTGAGACCCTTCCTTTAGCATGAGATGTGATATCCAAATCCTTCACATTCCAATCCTGAGTCCCTTCCTATAGCATGAGATGTGATATCTCAATGCTTCTAATACCAAACCTGAGATCCTTCCTATAACATGAGATGTGATATCCAATTCCTTCCCATTCCAAACCTGAGACCCTTCCTATTGGATGAGTTGTGATATCCAACTCCTTCCCATTCCAACCCTGAGACCCTTCCTATAGCATGAGATGTGATGTCTCAATGATTCTAATACCAAACCTGAGATCCTTCCTATAACATGAGATGTGATATCCAACTCCTTCCATTCCAATCCTGAGACCCGTCCTATAGCATGAGATGTGATATCGCAATGCTTATACGAAACCTGAGACCCTTCCTATAGCATGAGATGTGATATCCAACTACTTCCCATTCCAATCCTGAGACCCTTCCTATAGCATGAGATGTGTTATCTCAATGCTTCTAATACCAAACCTGAGACCCTTCCTTTAGCATGAGATGTGATATCCAGCTCCTTCCCATTCCAATCCTGAGACACTTCCGATAGCATGAGATGTGATATCTCAATGCTTCTAATATCAAAACTGAGACCCTCCCTATAGCATGATATGTGATATCTAAGTCCTTCCCATTCCAATCCTGAGACACTCCCTATAGCATGAGATGTGATATCCAACTCTTTCCCATTCCACTCCTGAGACCCTTCCTATAGCATGAGATATGATATCTCAATATTTCTAATACCAAACGTGAGATCCTTCCGATAACATGAGATGTGATATCGAAATCCTTCCCCTTCCAAACCTGAGACCCTCCCTTTAGCATGAGATGTGATATCCAACTCCTTCCCATTCCAATCCTGAGACCCTTCTGATAGCATGAGATGTGATATCTCAATGCTTCTAATACCAAACCTGAGATCCTTCCGATAGCATGAGATGTGATATCTCAATGCTTCTAATACCAAACCTGAGATCCTTCCTATAACATGAGATGTGATATCCAAATCATTCCCCTTCCAAACCTGAGACCCTCCCTTTAGCATGAGATGTGATATCCAACTCCTTCCCATTCCATTCCTGAGACCCTTCTGATAGCATGAGATGTGATATCTCAATGCCTCTAATACCAAACCTGAGATCCTACCTCTAACATGAAATGTGATATCCAACTCTTTCCCCTTCCAAACCTGAGAGCCTTCCTATAGCATGAGATGTGACATCCAAGTCCTTCCCATTCCAATCCTGAGACCCTTCCTATAGCTTGAGATGTGATATCCAACTCCTTCCCATTCCAATTCTGAGACCCTTCCTATACTCTGAGACTTGATATCTCAATGCTTCTAATACCAAACCTGAGACCCGTAATATAACATGAGATGTGATATCCAAATCCTTCCCCTTCCAAACCTTAGACCCTTCCTTTATCATGAGATGTGATATCCAACTCCTTCCCATTCCAATCCTGAGACCCTTCCGATATCATGAGATGTGATATCTCAAAGCTTCTAATATCAAACTTGAGACCCTCCCTATAGCAGCGGATGTGATATCCAAGTCCTTCCCATTCCAATCCTGAGACCCTTCCTATAGCATGAGATGTGATATCTCAATGCTTCTAATACCAAACCAATGACCCTTCCTATAACATGAGATGGGAATATCCAACTCCTTCCCATTCCAATCCTGAGACCCTTCCGATAGCAGAGATGTGATATCTCAATGCTTATACCAAACCTGAGACCCTTCCTATGGCATGAGATGTGATATCCAACTCCTTGCCATTCAAATCCTGAGACCCTTCCTATAGCATGAGAAGGGATATCCAACTCCTTCCCAATCCAATCCTGAGACCCTTCCGATAGCAGAGACGTGATATCTCAATGCTTCTACCAAACCTGAGACCCTTCCTTTAGCATGAGATGTGATATCCAAATCCTTCACATTCCAATCCTGAGACCCTTCCTATAGCATGAGATGTGATATCTCAATGCTTCTAATACCAAACCTGAGATCTTTCCTATAACATGAGATGTGATATCCAATTCCTTCCCATTCCAAACCTGAGACCCTTCCTATTGGATGAGATGTGATATCCAACTCCTTCCCATTCCAACCCTGAACCCTTCCTATAGCATGGGATGTGATGTCTCAATGCTTCCAATACCAAACCTGAGATCCTTCCTATAACATGATATGTGATATCCAACTCCTTCCATTCAAATCCTGAGACCTGTCCTATAGCATGAGATGTGATATCTCAATGCTTATACCAAACCTGAGACCCTTCCTATAGCATGAGATGTGATATCCAACTACTTCCCATTCCAATCCTGAGACCCTTCATATAGCATGAGATGTGATATCTCAATGCTTCTAATACCAAACCTGAGATCCTTCCTCTAACATGAAATGTGATATCCAACTCCTTCCCTTTCCAAACCTAAGAGCCTATCTATAGCATGAGATGTGATATCCAAGTCCTTCCCATTCCAATCCTTAGACCCTTCCTACAGCATGCAATATGATATCTCAATGATTCTAATAACAAACCTGAGACCCGTCCTATAGCATGAGATATGATATCCAAGTCCTTCCCATTCCAATCCTGAGACCCTTCCTATATCATGAAATGTGATATCCAACTCCTTCCCATTCCAACCTGAGACCCTTCCTATAGCATGAGATGGGATATCCAACTTCTTCCAAATCCAATACTGATACCCTTCCGATAGCATGAGATGTGATATCCCAATGCTTCTACCAAACCTGAGACCCATACTATGGCATGAGATGTGATATCAAACTCCTTCCCATTCCAATCCTGAGACCCTTCCTATAGCTTGAGGTGTGATATCCAACTCCTTCCCATTCCAATTCTGAGACCCTTCTTATACCATGAGACTTGATATCTCAATGCATCTAATACCAAACCTGAGAGCCGTCCTATAACATGAGATGTGATATCCAAATCCTTCCCCTTCCAAACCTTAGACCCTTCCTTTATCATGAGATGTGATATCCAACTCCTTCCCATTCCAATCCTGAGACCCTTCCGATATCATGAGATTTGTTATCTCAATGCTTCTAATATCAAACTTGAGACCCTCCCTATAGCATGAGATGTGACAACCAAGTCCTTCCCATTCCAATCCTGAGACCCTTCCTATAACATGAGATGTGATATCCAACTCCTTCCCATTCCAACCTGAGACACTTCCTATAGCATGAGAAGGGATATCTAACTCCTTCCCAATCCAATCCTGAGACCCTTCCGATAGCAGAGATGTGATATCTCAATGCTTATACCAAACCTGAGACCCTTCCTATGGCATGAGATGTGATATCCAACTCCTTGCCATTCAAATCCTGAGATCCTTCCTATAGCATGAGATGTGATATCTCTATGCTTCTAATACCAAACCTGAGACCCTTCCTATAACATGAGATGGGATATCCAACTGCTTCCCATTCCAATCCTGAGACCCTTCCGATAGCAGAGATGTGATATCTCAATGCTTATACCAAACCTGAGAACCTTCCTATGGCCTGAGATGTCATATACAACTCCTTCCCATTCCAATCCTGAGACCCTTCCTTTAGCATGAGATGTGATATCTCAATGCTTATACCAAATCTGAGACCCTTCCTATAGCATGAGATGTGATATCCAATTCCTTCCCATTCCAATCCTGAGACCCTTCCTATAGCATGAGATGTGATATCTCAATGCTTATACCAAACCTGAGAGCCTACCTATAGCATGAGATGTGATATCCAAGTCCATCCCATTCCAATCCTTAGACCTTTCCTACAGCATGCGATGTGATATCTCAATGATTCTAATACCAAACCAGAGACTCTTCCTATAACATGAGATGGGATATCCAACTCCTTCCCATTCCAATCCTGAGCCGCTTCCGATAGCAGAGATGTGATATCTCAATGCTTATACCAAACCTGAGACCCTTCCTATAACATGAGATGTGATATCCAACTCCTTCCCGTTCCAAACCTGAGACACTAACTATAGCATATGTTATATCCAACTCCTTCACATTCCAAACATGAGACCCTTCCTATAGCAAGAAAGTAATATCCAACTCCTACCCATTCCAATCCTGAGACCCTTCCTATAGCAAGAGATGTGATATCCAAATCCTTCCCATTCCAATCCTGAGACCCTTCCTATAACATGAGATGTCATATCCAACTCCTTCCCATTCCAACCTGAGACACTTCCTATAGCATGAGAAGGGATATCCAACTCCTTCCCAATCCAATCCTGAGACCCTTCCGATAGCAGAGATGTGATATCTCAATGCTTATACCAAACCTGAGACCCTTCCTATGGCATGAGATGTGATATCCAACTCCTTCCCAATCCAATCCTGAGACTCTTCCGATAGCAGAGACGTGATATCTCAATGCTTCTACCAAACCTGAGACCCTTCCTTTAGCATGAGATGTGATATCCAAATCCTTCACATTCCAATCCTGAGACCCTTCCTATAGCATGAGATGTGATATCTCAATGCTTCTAATACCAAACCTGAGATCCTTCCTATAACATGAGATGTGATATCCAATTCCTTCCCATTCCAAACCTGAGACCCTTCCTATTGGATGAGATGTGATATCCAACTCCTTCCCATTCCAACCCTGAGACCCTTCCTATAGCATGAGATGTGATGTCTCAATGCTTCTAATACCAAACCTGAGATCCTTCCTATAACATGAGATGTGATATCCAACTCCTTCCATTCCAATCCTGAGACCCGTCCTATAGCATGAGATGTGATATCTCAATGCTTATACCAAACCTGAGACCCTTCCTATAGCATGAGATGTGATATCCAACTGCTTCCCATTCCAATCCTGAGACCCTTCCTATAGCATGAGATGTGATATCTCAATGCTTCTAATACCAAACCTGAGATCCTTCCTCTAACATGAAATGTGATATCCAACTCCTTCCCTTTCCAAACCTAAGAGCCTATCTATACCATGAGATGTGATATCCAAGTCCTTCCCATTAAAACCCTTAGACCCTTCCTACAGCATGCAATATGATATCTCAATGATTCTAATAACAAACCTGAGACCCGTCCTATAACATGAGATGGGATATCCAACTCCTTCCCATTCCAATCCTGAGACACTTCCGATAGCAGAGATGTGATATCTCAATGCTTATACCAAACCTGAGACCCTTCCTATAACATGAGATGTGATATCCAAATCCTTCCCGTTCCAAACCTGAGACCCTTCCTTTAGCATGAGATGTGATATCCAGCACCTTCCCATTCCAATCCTTAGACACTTCCTATAGCATGAGATGTGATATCTCAATGCTTCTAATATCAAAACTGAGACCCTCCCTATAGCATGATATGTGATATCTAAGTCCTTCCCATTCCAATCCTGAGACCCTCCCTATAGCATGAGATGTGATATCCAACTCCTTCCCATTCCAATCCTGAGACCCTTCCTATAGCATGAGATATGATATCTCAATACTTCTAATACCAAACGTGAGATCCTTCCGATAACATGAGATGTGATATCCAAATCCTTCCCCTTCCAATCCTGAGACCCTCCCTTTAGCATGAGATGTGATATCCAACTCCTTCCTATTCCAATCCTGAGACTCTTCTGATAGCATGAGATGTGATATCTCAATGCTTCTAATACCAAACCTGAGATCCTTCCGATAGCATGAGATGTGATATCTCAATGCTTCTAATACCAAACCTGAGATCCTTCCTATAACATGAGATGTGATATCCAAATCCTTCCCCTTCCAAACCTGAGACCCTCCCTTTAGCATGAGATGTGATATCCAACTGCTTCCCATTCCAATCCTGAGACCCTTCCTATAGCATGAGATGTGATATCTCAATGCTTCTAATACCAAACCTGAGATCCTTCCTCTAACATGAAATGTGATATCCAACTCCTTCCCTTTCCAAACCTAAGAGCCTATCTATACCATGAGATGTGATATCCAAGTCCTTCCCATTCCAACCCTTAGACCCTTCCTACAGCATGCAATATGATATCTCAATGATTCTAATAACAAACCTGAGACCCGTCCTATAACATGAGATGGGATATCCAACTCCTTCCCATTCCAATCCTGAGACACTTCCGATAGCAGAGATGTGATATCTCAATGCTTATACCAAACCTGAGACCCTTCCTATAACATGAGATGTGATATCCAAATCCTTCCAGTTCCAAACCTGAGACCCTTCCTTTAGCATGAGATGTGATATCCAGCACCTTCCCATTCCAATCCTGAGACACTTCCTATAGCATGAGATGTGATATCTCAATGCTTCTAATATCAAAACTGAGACCCTCCCTATAGCATGATATGTGATATCTAAGTCCTTCCCATTCCAATCCTGAGACCCTCCCTATAGCATGAGATGTGATATCCAACTCCTTCCCATTCCAATCCTGAGACCCTTCCTATAGCATGAGATATGATATCTCAATACTTCTAATACCAAACGTGAGATCCTTCCGATAACATGAGATGTGATATCCAAATCCTTCCCCTTCCAATCCTGAGACCCTCCCTTTAGCATGAGATGTGATATCCAACTCCTTCCTATTCCAATCCTGAGACTCTTCTGATAGCATGAGATGTGATATCTCAATGCTTCTAATACCAAACCTGAGATCCTTCCGATAGCATGAGATGTGATATCTCAATGCTTCTAATACCAAACCTGAGATCCTTCCTATAACATGAGATGTGATATCCAAATCCTTCCCCTTCCAAACCTGAGACCCTCCCTTTAGCATGAGATGTGATATCCAACTCCTTCCCATTCCATTCCTGAGACCCTTCTGATAGCATGAGATGTGATATCTCAATGCCTCTAATACCAAACCTGAGATCCTACCTCTAACATGAAATGTGATATCCAACTCTTTCCCCTTCCAAACCTGAGAGCCTTCCTATAGCATGAGATGTGATATCCAAGTCCTTCCCATTCCAATCCTGAGACCCTTCCTATAGCTTGAGATGTGATATCCAACTCCTTCCCATTCCAATTCTGAGACCCTTCCTATACTATGAGATTTGATATCTCAATGCTTCTAATACAAACGTGAGACCCGTAATATAACATGAGATGTGATATCCAAATCCTTCCCCTTCCAAACCTTAGACCCTTCCTTTATCATGAGATGTGATATCCAACTCCTTCCCATTCCAATCCTGAGACCCTTCCGATATCATGAGATGTGATATCTCAAAGCTTCTAATATCAAACTTGAGACCTTCCCTATAGCATGAGATGTGATATCCAAGTCCTTCCCATTCCAATCCTGAGACCCTTCCTATAGCATGAGATGTGATATCTCAATGCTTCTAATACCAAACCTGAGACCCTTCCTATAACATGAGATGGGAATATCCAACTCCTTCCCATTCCAATCCTGAGACCCTTCCGGTAGCAGAGATGTGATATCTCAATGCTTATACCAAACCTGAGATCCTTCCTATAACATGAGATGTGATATCCAACTCCTTCCCATTCCAATCCTGAGACACTTCCTATAGCATGAGATACGATATCTCACTGCTTATACCAAACCTGAGACCCTTCCCATAGCATGAGATGTGATATCCAACTCCTTCCCATTCCAATCCTCAGACCCTTCCTATAGCATGAGATGTGATATCTCAATGCTTCTAATATCAAACTTGAGACCCTACCTATAGCATGAGATGTGATATCCAAGTCCTTCCCATTACAATCCTGAGACACTTCCTATAACATGAGATGTGATATCCAACTCCTTCCCATTCCATTCCTGAGACCCTTCCTATAGCATGAGATATGATATCTCAATACTTCTAATACCAAACGTGAGATCCTTCCGATAACATGAGATGTGATATCCAAATCCTTCCCCTTCCAAACCTGAGACCCTCCCTTTAGCATGAGATGTGATATCCAACTCCTTCCCATTCCAATCCTGAGACCCTTCTGATAGCATGAGATGTGATATCTCAATGCTTCTAATACCAAACCTGAGATCCTTCCTATAACATGAGATGTGATATCCAAATCCTTTCCCTTCCAAACCTGAGACCCTCCCTTTACCATGAGATGTGATATCCAACTCCTTCCCATTCCATTCCCGAGACCCTTCTGATAGCATGAGATGTGATATCTCAATGCCTCTAATACCAAACCTGAGATCCTACCTCTAACATGAAATGTGATATCCAACTCTTTCCCCTTCCAAACCTGAGAGCCTTCCTATAGCATGAGATGTGATATCCAAGTCCTTCCCATTCCAATCCTGAGACCCTTCCTATAGCTTGAGATGTGATATCCAACTCCTTCCCATTCCAATTCTGAGACCCTTCCTATACTCTGAGACTTGATATCTCAATGCTTCTAATACCAAATCTGAGACCCGTAATATAACATGAGATGTGATATCCAAATCCTTCCCCTTCCAAACCTTAGACCCTTCCTTTATCATGAGATGTGATATCCAACTCCTTCCCATTCCAATCCTGAGACCCTTCCGATATCATGAGATGTGATATCTCAAAGCTTCTAATATCAAACTTGAGACCCTCCCTATAGCATGAGATGTGATATCCAAGTCCTTCCCATTCCAATCCTGAGACCCTTCCTATAGCATGAGATGTGATATCTCAATGCTTCTAATACCAAACCTGAGACCCTTCCTATTACATGAGATGGGAATATCCATCTCCTTCCCATTCCAATCCTGAGACCCTTCCGATAGCAGAGATGTGATATCTCAATGCTTATACCAAACCTGAGACCCTTCGTATGGCATGAGATGTGATATCCAACTCCTTGCCATTCAAATCCTGAGACCCTTCCTATAGCATGAGAAGGGATATCCAACTCCTTCCCAATCCAATCCTGAGACCCTTCCGATAGCAGAGACGTGATATCTCAATGCTTCTACCAAACCTGAGACCCTTCCTTTAGCATGAGATGTGATATCCAAATCCTTCACATTCCAATCCTGAGACCCTTCCTATAGCATGACATGTGATATCTCAATGCTTCTAATACCAAACCTGAGATCCTTCCTATAACATGAGATGTGATATCCAATTCCTTCCCATTCCAAACCTGAGACCCTTCCTATTGGATGAGTTGTGATATCCAACTCTTTCCCATTCCAACCCTGAGACCCTTCCTATAGCATGAGATGTGATGTCTCAATGATTCTAATACCAAACCTGAGATCCTTCCTATAAAATGAGATGTGATATCCAACTCCTTCCATTCCAATCCTGAGACCCGTCCTATAGCATGAGATGTGATATCTCAATGCTTATACCAAACCTGAGACCCTTCCTATAGCATGAGATGTGATATCCAACTACTTCCCATTCCAATCCTGAGACCCTTCCTATAGCATGAGATGTGATATCTCAGTGCTTCTAATACCAAACCTGAGATCCTTCCTCTAACATGAAATGTGATATCCAACTCCTTCCCTTTCCAAACCTAAGAGCCTATCTATAGCATGAGATGTGATATCCAGGTCCTTCCTATTCCAATCCTTAGACCCTTCCTACAGCATGCAATATGATATCTCAATGATTCTAATAACAAACCTGAGACCCGTCCTATAGCATGAGATATGATATCCAAGTCCTTCCCATTCCAATCCTGAGACCCTTCCTATAACATGAAATGTGATATCCAACTCCTTCCCATTCCAACCTGAGACCCTTCCTATAGCATGAGATGGGATATCCAACTTCTTCAAAATCCAATACTGATACCCTTCCGATAGCATGAGATGTGATATCCCAATGCTTCTACCAAACCTGAGACCCATACTATGGCATGAGATGTGATATCAAACTCCTTCCCATTCCAATCCTGAGACCCTTCCTATAGCTTGAGGTGTGATATCCAACTCCTTCCCATTCCAATTCTGAGACCCTTCTTATACCATGAGACTTGATATCTCAATGCTTCTAATACCAAACCTGAGACCCGTCCTATAACATGAGATGTGATATCCAAATCCTTCCCCTTCCAAACCTTAGACCCTTCCTTTATCATGAGATGTGATATCCAACTCCTTCCCATTCCAATCCTGAGACCCTTCCGATATCATGAGATTTGTTATCTCAATGCTTCTAATATCAAACTTGAGACCCTCCCTATAGCATGAGGTGTGACATCCAAGTCCTTCCCATTCCAATCCTGAGACCCTTCCTATAGCATGAGATGTGATATCTCTATGCTTCTAATACCAAACCTGAGATCCTTCCTATAACATGAGATGTGATATCCAAATCCTTCCCCTTCCAAACCTGAGACCCTCCCTTTAGCATGAGATGTGATATCCAACTCCTTCCCATTCCATTCCTGAGACCCTTCTGATAGCATGAGATGTGATATCTCAATGCCTCTAATACCAAACCTGAGATCCTACCTCTAACATGAAATGTGATATCCAACTCTTTCCCCTTCCAAACCTGAGAGCCTTCCTATAGCATGAGATGTGATATCCAAGTCCTTCCCATTCCAATCCTGAGACCCTTCCTATAGCTTGAGATGTGATATCCAACTCCTTCCCATTCCAATTCTGAGACCCTTCCTATACTATGAGATTTGATATCTCAATGCTTCTAATACAAACGTGAGACCCGTAATATCACATGAGATGTGATATCCAAATCCTTCCCCTTCCAAACCTTAGACCCTTCCTTTATCATGAGATGTGATATCCAACTCCTTCCCATTCCAATCCTGAGACCCTTCCGATATCATGAGATGTGATATCTCAAAGCTTCTAATATCAAACTTGAGACCTTCCCTATAGCATGAGATGTGATATCCAAGTCCTTCCCATTCCAATCCTGAGACCCTTCCTATAGCATGAGATGTGATATCTCAATGCTTCTAATACCAAACCTGAGACCCTTCCTATAACATGAGATGGGAATATCCAACTCCTTCCCATTCCAATCCTGAGACCCTTCCGGTAGCAGAGATGTGATATCTCAATGCTTATACCAAACCTGAGATCCTTCCTATAACATGAGATGTGATATCCAACTCCTTCCCATTCCAATCCTGAGACACTTCCTATAGCATGAGATACGATATCTCACTGCTTATACCAAACCTGAGACCCTTCCCATAGCATGAGATGTGATATCCAACTCCTTCCCATTCCAATCCTCAGACCCTTCCTATAGCATGAGATGTGATATCTCAATGCTTCTAATATCAAACTTGAGACCCTACCTATAGCATGAGATGTGATATCCAAGTCCTTCCCATTACAATCCTGAGACACTTCCTATAACATGAGATGTGATATCCAACTCCTTCCCATTCCAATCCTGAGACCCTTCCTATAGCATGAGATATGATATCTCAATACTTCTAATACCAAACGTGAGATCCTTCCGATAACATGAGATGTGATATCCAAATCCTTCCCCTTCCAAACCTGAGACCCTCCCTTTAGCATGAGATGTGATATCCAACTCCTTCCCATTCCAATCCTGAGACCCTTCTGATAGCATGAGATGTGATATCTCAATGCTTCTAATACCAAACCTGAGATCCTTCCTATAACATGAGATGTGATATCCAAATCCTTTCCCTTCCAAACCTGAGACCCTCCCTTTAGCATGAGATGTGATATCCAACTCCTTCCCATTCCATTCCCGAGACCCTTCTGATAGCATGAGATGTGATATCTCAATGCCTCTAATACCAAACCTGAGATCCTACCTCTAACATGAAATGTGATATCCAACTCTTTCCCCTTCCAAACCTGAGAGCCTTCCTATAGCATGAGATGTGATATCCAAGTCCTTCCCATTCCAATCCTGAGACCCTTCCTATAGCTTGAGATGTGATATCCAACTCCTTCCCATTCCAATTCTGAGACCCTTCCTATACTCTGAGACTTGATATCTCAATGCTTCTAATACCAAACCTGAGACCCGTAATATAACATGAGATGTGATATCCAAATCCTTCCCCTTCCAAACCTTAGACCCTTCCTTTATCATGAGATGTGATATCCAACTCCTTCCCATTCCAATCCTGAGACCCTTCCGATATCATGAGATGTGATATCTCAAAGCTTCTAATATCAAACTTGAGACCCTCCCTATAGCATGAGATGTGATATCCAAGTCCTTCCCATTCCAATCCTGAGACCCTTCCTATAGCATGAGATGTGATATCTCAATGCTTCTAATACCAAACCTGAGACCCTTCCTATTACATGAGATGGGAATATCCAACTCCTTCCCATTCCAATCCTGAGACCCTTCCGATAGCAGAGATGTGATATCTCAATGCTTATACCAAACCTGAGACCCTTCGTATGGCATGAGATGTGATATCCAACTCCTTGCCATTCAAATCCTGAGACCCTTCCTATAGCATGAGAAGGGATATCCAACTCCTTCCCAATCCAATCCTGAGACCCTTCCGATAGCAGAGACGTGATATCTCAATGCTTCTACCAAACCTGAGACCCTTCCTTTAGCATGAGATGTGATATCCAAATCCTTCACATTCCAATCCTGAGACCCTTCCTATAGCATGACATGTGATATCTCAATGCTTCTAATACCAAACCTGAGATCCTTCCTATAACATGAGATGTGATATCCAATTCCTTCCCATTCCAAACCTGAGACCCTTCCTATTGGATGAGTTGTGATATCCAACTCCTTCCCATTCCAACCCTGAGACCCTTCCTATAGCATGAGATGTGATGTCTCAATGATTCTAATACCAAACCTGAGATCCTTCCTATAACATGAGATGTGATATCCAACTCCTTCCATTCCAATCCTGAAACCCGTCCTATAGCATGAGATGTGATATCTCAATGCTTATACCAAACCTGAGACCCTTCCTATAGCATGAGATGTGATATCCAACTACTTCCCATTCCAATCCTGAGACCCTTCCTATAGCATGAGATGTGATATCTCAGTGCTTCTAATACCAAACCTGAGATCCTTCCTCTAACATGAAATGTGATATCCAACTCCTTCCCTTTCCAAACCTAAGAGCCTATCTATAGCATGAGATGTGATATCCAGGTCCTTCCTATTCCAATCCTTAGACCCTTCCTACAGCATGCAATATGATATCTCAATGATTCTAATAACAAACCTGAGACCCGTCCTATAGCATGAGATATGATATCCAAGTCCTTCCCATTCCAATCCTGAGACCCTTCCTATAACATGAAATGTGATATCCAACTCCTTCCCATTCCAACCTGAGACCCTTCCTATAGCATGAGATGGGATATCCAACTTCTTCAAAATCCAATACTGATACCCTTCCGATAGCATGAGATGTGATATCCCAATGCTTCTACCAAACCTGAGACCCATACTATGGCATGAGATGTGATATCAAACTCCTTCCCATTCCAATCCTGAGACCCTTCCTATAGCTTGAGGTGTGATATCCAACTCCTTCCCATTCCAATTCTGAGACCCTTCTTATACCATGAGACTTGATATCTCAATGCTTCTAATACCAAACCTGAGACCCGTCCTATAACATGAGATGTGATATCCAAATCCTTCCCCTTCCAAACCTTAGACCCTTCCTTTATCATGAGATGTGATATCCAACTCCTTCCCATTCCAATCCTGAGACCCTTCCGATATCATGAGATTTGTTATCTCAATGCTTCTAATATCAAACTTGAGACCCTCCCTATAGCATGAGGTGTGACATCCAAGTCCTTCCCATTCCAATCCTGAGACCCTTCCTATAGCATGAGATGTGATATCTCTATGCTTCTAATACCAAACCTGAGATCCTTCCTATAACATGAGATGGGATATCCAACTCCTTCCCATTCCAATCCTGAGACCTTTCCGATAGCAGAGATGTGATATCTCAATGCTTATACCAAACCTGAGAACCTTCCTATGGCCTGAGATGTCATATACAACTCCTTCCCATTCCAATCCTGAGACCCTTCCTTTAGCATGATATGTGATATCTCAATGCTTATACCAAATCTGAGACCCTTCCTATAGCATGAGATGTGATATCCAATTCCTTCCCATTCCAATCCTGAGACCCTTCCTATAGCATGAGATGTGATATCTCAATGCTTATACCAAACCTGAGAGCCTACCTATAGCATGAGATGTGATATCCAAGTCCATCCCATTCCAATCCTTAGACCCTTCCTACAACATGCAATGTGATATCTCAATTATTCTAATACCAAACCAGAGACTCTTCCTATAACATGAGATGGGAAATCCAACTCCTTCCCATTCCAATCCTGAGCCGCTTCCGATAGCAGAGATGTGATATCTCAATGCTTATACCAAACCTGAGACCCTTCCTATAACATGAGATGTGATATCCAACTCCTTCCTGTTCCAAACCTGAGACACTAACTATAGCATATGTGATATCCAACTCCTTCCCATTCCAAACATGAGACCCTTCCTATAGCAAGAAAGTAATATCCAACTCCTACCCATTCCAATCCTGAGACCCTTCCTATAGCAAGAGATGTGATATCCAAATCCTTCCCATTCCAATCCTGAGACCCTTCCTATAACATGAGATGTGATATCCAACTCCTTCCCATTCCAACCTGAGACACTTCCTATAGCATGAGAAGGGATATCCAACTCATTCCCAATCCAATCCTGAGACCCTTCCGATAGCAGAGATGTCATATCTCAATGCTTATACCAAACCTGAGACCCTTCCTATGGCATGAGATGTGATATCCAACTCCTTGCCATTCAAATCCTGAGACCCTTCCTATAGCATGAGAAGGGATATCCAACTCCTTCCCAATCCAATCCTGAGACCCTTCCGATAGCAGCGACGTGATATCTCAATGCTTCTACCAAACCTGAGACCCTTCCTTTAGCATGAGATGTGATATCCAAATCCTTCACATTCCAATCCTGAGACCCTTCCTATAGCATGAGATGTGATATCTCAATGCTTCTAATACCAAACCTGAGATCCTTCCTATAACATGAGATCTGATATCCAACTCCTTCCATTCCAATCCTGAGACCCTTCCTATAGCATGAGATGTGATATCTCAATGCTTATACCAAACCTGAGACCCTTCCTATAGCATGAGATGTGATATCCAACTCCTTCCCATTCCAATCCTGAGACCCTTCCTATAGCATGAGATGTGATATCTCAATGCTTCTAATACCAAACCTGAGATCCTTCCTCTAACATGAAATGTGAGATCCAACTCCTTCCCTTTCCAAACCTAAGAGCCTATCTATAGCATGAGATGTGATATCCAAGTCCTTCACATTCCAACCCTTAGACCCTTCCTACAGCATGCAATATGATATCTCAATGATTCCAATAACAAACCTGAGACCCGTCCTATAACATGAGATGGGATATCCAACTCCTTCCTATTCCAATCCTGAGACTCTTCTGATAGCATGAGATGTGATATCTCAATGCTTCTAATACCAAACCTGAGATCCTTCCGATAGCATGAGATGTGATATCTCAATGCTTCTAATACCAAACCTGAGATCCTTCCTATAACATGAGATGTGATATCCAAATCCTTCCCCTTCCAAACCTGAGACCCTCCCTTTAGCATGAGATGTGATATCCAACTGCTTCCCATTCCAATCCTGAGACCCTTCCTATAGCATGAGATGTGATATCTCAATGCTTCTAATACCAAACCTGAGATCCTTCCTCTAACATGAAATGTGATATCCAACTCCTTCCCTTTCCAAACCTAAGAGCCTATCTATACCAAGAGATGTGATATCCAAGTCCTTCCCATTCCAACCCTTAGACCCTTCCTACAGCATGCAATATGATATCTCAATGATTCTAATAACAAACCTGAGACCCGTCCTATAACATGAGATGGGATATCCAATTCCTTCCCATTCCAATCCTGAGACACTTCCGATAGCAGAGATGTGATATCTCAATGCTTATACCAAACCTGAGACCCTTCCTATAACATGAGATGTGATATCCAAATCCTTCCCGTTCCAAACCTGAGACCCTTCCTTTAGCATGAGATGTGATATCCAGCACCTTCCCATTCCAATCCTGAGACACTTCCTATAGCATGAGATGTGATATCTCAATGCTTCTAATATCAAAACTGAGACCCTCCCTATAGCATGATATGTGATATCTAAGTCCTTCCCATTCCAATCCTGAGACCCTCCCTATAGCATGAGATGTGATATCCAACTCCTTCCCATTCCAATCCTGAGACCCTTCCTATAGCATGAGATATGATATCTCAATACTTCTAATACCAAACGTGAGATCCTTCCGATAACATGAGATGTGATATCCAAATCCTTCCCCTTCCAATCCTGAGACCCTCCCTTTAGCATGAGATGTGATATCCAACTCCTTCCTATTCCAATCCTGAGACTCTTCTGATAGCATGAGATGTGATATCTCAATGCTTCTAATACCAAACCTGAGATCCTTCCGATAGCATGAGATGTGATATCTCAATGCTTCTAATACCAAACCTGAGATCCTTCCTATAACATGAGATGTGATATCCAAATCCTTCCCCTTCCAAAACTGAGACCCTCCCTTTAGCATGAGATGTGATATCCAACTCCTTCCCATTCCATTCCTGAGACCCTTCTGATAGCATGAGATGTGATATCTCAATGCCTCTAATACCAAACCTGAGATCCTACCTCTAACATGAAATGTGATATCCAACTCTTTCCCCTTCCAAACCTGAGAGCCTTCCTATAGCATGAGATGTGATATCCAAGTCCTTCCCATTCCAATCCTGAGACCCTTCCTATAGCTTGAGATGTGATATCCAACTCCTTCCCATTCCAATTCTGAGACCCTTCCTATACTATGAGACTTGATATCTCAATGCTTCTAATACAAACGTGAGACCCGTAATATAACATGAGATGTGATATCCAAATCCTTCCCCTTCCAAACCTTAGACCCTTCCTTTATCATGAGATGTGATATCCAACTCCTTCCCATTCCAATCCTGAGACCCTTCCGATATCATGAGATGTGATATCTCAAAGCTTCTAATATCAAACTTGAGACCCTCCCTATAGCATGAGATGTGATATCCAAGTCCTTCCCATTCCAATCCTGAGACCCTTCCTATAGCATGAGATGTGATATCTCAATGTTTCTAATACCAAACCTGAGACCCTTCCTATAACATTTGATGGGAATATCCAACTCCTTCCCATTCCAATCCTGAGACCCTTCCGGTAGCAGAGATGTGATATCTCAATGCTTATACCAAACCTGAGATCCTTCCTATAACATGAGATGTGATTTCCAACTCCTTCCCATTCCAATCCTGAGACACTTCCTATAGCATGAGGTGTGATATCTCACTGCTTATACCAAACCTGAGACCCTTCCCATAGCATGAGATGTGATATCCAACTCCTTCCCATTCCAATCCTCAGACCCTTCCTATAGCATGAGATGTGATATCTCAATGCTTCTAATATCAAACTTGAGACCCTACCTATAGCATGAGATGTGATATCCAAGTCCTTCCCATTACAATCCTGAGACACTTCCTATAACATGAGATGTGATATCCAACTCCTTCCCATTCCAATCCTGAGACCCTTCCTATAGCATGAGATATGATATCTCAATACTTCTAATACCAAACGTGAGATCCTTCCGATAACATGAGATGTGATATCCAAATCCTTCCCCTTCCAAACCTGAGACCCTCCCTTTAGCATGAGATGTGATATCCAACTCCTTCCCATTCCAATCCTGAGACCCTTCTGATAGCATGAGATGTGATATCTCAATGCTTCTAATACCAAACCTGAGATCCTTCCTATAACATGAGATGTGATATCCAAATCCTTTCCCTTCCAAACCTGAGACCCTCCCTTTAGCATGAGATGTGATATCCAACTCCTTCCCATTCCATTCCCGAGACCCTTCTGATAGCATGAGATGTGATATCTCAATGCCTCTAATACCAAACCTGAGATCCTACCTAAAACATGAAATGTGATATCCAACTCTTTCCCCTTCCAAACCTGAGAGCCTTCCTATAGCATGAGATGTGATATCCAACTCCTTCCCATTCCAATTCTGAGACCCTTCCTATACTCTGAGACTTGATATCTCAATGCTTCTAATACCAAACCTGAGACCCGTAATATAACATGAGATGTGATATCCAAATCCTTCCCCTTCCAAACCTTAGACCCTTCCTTTATCATGAGATGTGATATCCAACTCCTTCCCATTCCAATCCTGAGACCCTTCCGATATCATGAGATGTGATATCTCAAAGCTTCTAATATCAAACTTGAGACCCTCCCTATAGCATGAGATGTGATATCCAAGTCCTTCCCATTCCAATCCTGAGACCCTTCCTATAGCATGAGATGTGATATCTCAATGCTTCTAATACCAAACCTGAGACCCTTCCTATTACATGAGATGGGAATATCCAACTCCTTCCCATTCCAATCCTGAGACCCTTCCGATAGCAGAGATGTGATATCTCAATGCTTATACCAAACCTGAGACCCTTCGTATGGCATGAGATGTGATATCCAACTCCTTGCCATTCAAATCCTGAGACCCTTCCTATAGCATGAGAAGGGATATCCAACTCCTTCCCAATCCAATCCTGAGACCCTTCCGATAGCAGAGACGTGATATCTCAATGCTTCTACCAAACCTGAGACCCTTCCTTTAGCATGAGATGTGATATCCAAATCCTTCACATTCCAATCCTGAGACCCTTCCTATAGCATGAGATGTGATATCTCAATGCTTCTAATACCAAACCTGAGATCCTTCCTATAACATGAGATGTGATATCCAATTCCTTCCCATTCCAAACCTGAGACCCTTCCTATTGGATGAGTTGTGATATCCAACTCCTTCCATTCCAATCCTGAGACCCGTCCTATAGCATGAGATGTGATATCTCAATGCTTATACCAAACCTGAGACCCTTCCTATAGCATGAGATGTGATATCCAACTACTTCCCATTCCAATCCTGAGACCCTTCCTATAGCATGAGATGTGATATCTTAGTGCTTCTAATACCAAACCTGAGATCCTTCCTCTAACATGAAATGTGATATCCAACTCCTTCCCTTTCCAAACCTGAGACCCTTCCTATTGGATGAGTTGTGATATCCAACTCCTTCCATTCCAATCCTGAGACCCGTCCTATAGCATGAGATGTGATATCTCAATGCTTATACCAAACCTGAGACCCTTCCTATAGCATGAGATGTGATATCCAACTACTTCCCATTCCAATCCTGAGACCCTTCCTATAGCATGAGATGTGATATCTCAGTGCTTCTAATACCAAACCTGAGATCCTTCCTCTAACATGAAATGTGATATCCAACTCCTTCCCTTTCCAAACCTAAGAGCCTATCTATAGCATGAGATGTGATATCCAGGTCCTTCCTATTCCAATCCTTAGACCCTTCCTACAGCATGCAATATGATATCTCAATGATTCTAATAACAAACCTGAGACCCGTCCTATAGCATGAGATATGATATCCAAGTCCTTCCCATTCCAATCCTGAGACCCTTCCTATAACATGAAATGTGATATCCAACTCCTTCCCATTCCAACCTGAGACCCTTCCTATAGCATGAGATGGGATATCCAACTTCTTCGAAATCCAATACTGATACCCTTCCGATAGCATGAGATGTGATATCCCAATGCTTCTACCAAACCTGAGACCCATACTATGGCATGAGATGTGATATCAAACTCCTTCCCATTCCAATCCTGAGACCCTTCCTATAGCTTGAGGTGTGATATCCAACTCCTTCCCATTCCAATTCTGAGACCCTTCTTATACCATGAGACTTGATATCTCAATGCTTCTAATACCAAACCTGAGACCCGTCCTATAACATGAGATGTGATATCCAAATCCTTCCCCTTCCAAACCTTAGACCCTTCCTTTATCATGAGATGTGATATCCAACTCCTTCCCATTCCAATCCTGAGACCCTTCCGATATCATGAGATTTGTTATCTCAATGCTTCTAATATCAAACTTGAGACCCTCCCTATAGCATGAGATGTGACATCCAAGTCCTTCCCATTCCAATCCTGAGACCCTTCCTATAGCATGAGATGTGATATCTCTATGCTTCTAATACCAAACCTGAGATCCTTCCTATAACATGAGATGGGATATCCAACTCCTTCCCATTCCAATCCTGAGACCTTTCCGATAGCAGAGATGTGATATCTCAATGCTTATACCAAACCTGAGAACCTTCCTATGGCCTGAGATGTCATATACAACTCCTTCCCATTCCAATCCTGAGACCCTTCCTTTAGCATGATATGTGATATCTCAATGCTTATACCAAATCTGAGACCCTTCCTATAGCATGAGATGTGATATCCAATTCCTTCCCATTCCAATCCTGAGACCCTTCCTATAGCATGAGATGTGATATCTCAATGCTTATACCAAACCTGAGAGCCTACCTATAGCATGAGATGTGATATCCAAGTCCATCCCATTCCAATCCTTTGACCCTTCCTACAACATGCAATGTGATATCTCAATGATTCTAATACCAAACCAGAGACTCTTCCTATAACATGAGATGGGATATCCAACTCCTTCCCATTCAAATCCTGAGCCGCTTCCGATAGCAGAGATGTGATATCTCAATGCTTATACCAAACCTGAGACCCTTCCTATAACATGAGATGTGATATCCAACTCCTTCCCGTTCCGAACCTGAGACACTAACTATAGCATATGTGATATCCAACTCCTTCCCATTCCAAACATGAGACCCTTCCTATAGCAAGAAAGTAATATCCAACTCCTACCCATTCCAATCCTGAGACCCTTCCTATAGCAAGAGATGCGATATCCAAATCCTTCCCATTCCAATCCTGAGACCCTTCTGATAGCATGAGATGTGATATCTCAATGCTTCTAATACCAAACCTGAGATCCTTCCTATAACATGAGATGTGATATCCAAATCCTTTCCCTTCCAAACCTGAGACCCTCCCTTTAGCATGAGATGTGATATCCAACTCCTTCCCATTCCATTCCCGAGACCCTTCTGATAGCATGAGATGTGATATCTCAATGCCTCTAATACCAAACCTGAGATCCTACCTAAAACATGAAATGTGATATCCAACTCTTTCCCCTTCCAAACCTGAGAGCCTTCCTATAGCATGAGATGTGATATCCAACTCCTTCCCATTCCAATTCTGAGACCCTTCCTATACTCTGAGACTTGATATCTCAATGCTTCTAATACCAAACCTGAGACCCGTAATATAACATGAGATGTGATATCCAAATCCTTCCCCTTCCAAACCTTAGACCCTTCCTTTATCATGAGATGTGATATCCAACTCCTTCCCATTCCAATCCTGAGACCCTTCCGATATCATGAGATGTGATATCTCAAAGCTTCTAATATCAAACTTGAGACCCTCCCTATAGCATGAGATGTGATATCCAAGTCCTTCCCATTCCAATCCTGAGACCCTTCCTATAGCATGAGATGTGATATCTCAATGCTTCTAATACCAAACCTGAGACCCTTCCTATTACATGAGATGGGAATATCCAACTCCTTCCCATTCCAATCCTGAGACCCTTCCGATAGCAGAGATGTGATATCTCAATGCTTATACCAAACCTGAGACCCTTCGTATGGCATGAGATGTGATATCCAACTCCTTGCCATTCAAATCCTGAGACCCTTCCTATAGCATGAGAAGGGATATCCAACTCCTTCCCAATCCAATCCTGAGACCCTTCCGATAGCAGAGACGTGATATCTCAATGCTTCTACCAAACCTGAGACCCTTCCTTTAGCATGAGATGTGATATCCAAATCCTTCACATTCCAATCCTGAGACCCTTCCTATAGCATGAGATGTGATATCTCAATGCTTCTAATACCAAACCTGAGATCCTTCCTATAACATGAGATGTGATATCCAATTCCTTCCCATTCCAAACCTGAGACCCTTCCTATTGGATGAGTTGTGATATCCAACTCCTTCCATTCCAATCCTGAGACCCGTCCTATAGCATGAGATGTGATATCTCAATGCTTATACCAAACCTGAGACCCTTCCTATAGCATGAGATGTGATATCCAACTACTTCCCATTCCAATCCTGAGACCCTTCCTATAGCATGAGATGTGATATCTTAGTGCTTCTAATACCAAACCTGAGATCCTTCCTCTAACATGAAATGTGATATCCAACTCCTTCCCTTTCCAAACCTGAGACCCTTCCTATTGGATGAGTTGTGATATCCAACTCCTTCCATTCCAATCCTGAGACCCGTCCTATAGCATGAGATGTGATATCTCAATGCTTATACCAAACCTGAGACCCTTCCTATAGCATGAGATGTGATATCCAACTACTTCCAATTCCAATCCTGAGACCCTTCCTATAGCATGAGATGTGATATCTCAGTGCTTCTAATACCAAACCTGAGATCCTTCCTCTAACATGAAATGTGATATCCAACTCCTTCCCTTTCCAAACCTAAGAGCCTATCTATAGCATGAGATGTGATATCCAGGTCCTTCCTATTCCAATCCTTAGACCCTTCCTACAGCATGCAATATGATATCTCAATGATTCTAATAACAAACCTGAGACCCGTCCTATAGCATGAGATATGATATCCAAGTCCTTCCCATTGCAATCCTGAGACCCTTCCTATAACATGAAATGTGATATCCAACTCCTTCCCATTCCAACCTGAGACCCTTCCTATAGCATGAGATGGGATATCCAACTTCTTCGAAATCCAATACTGATACCCTTCCGATAGCATGAGATGTGATATCCCAATGCTTCTACCAAACCTGAGACCCATACTATGGCATGAGATGTGATATCAAACTCCTTCCCATTCCAATCCTGAGACCCTTCCTATAGCTTGAGGTGTGATATCCAACTCCTTCCCATTCCAATTCTGAGACCCTTCTTATACCATGAGACTTGATATCTCAATGCTTCTAATACCAAACCTGAGACCCGTCCTATAACATGAGATGTGATATCCAAATCCTTCCCCTTCCAAACCTTAGACCCTTCCTTTATCATGAGATGTGATATCCAACTCCTTCCCATTCCAATCCTGAGACCCTTCCGATATCATGAGATTTGTTATCTCAATGCTTCTAATATCAAACTTGAGACCCTCCCTATAGCATGAGATGTGACATCCAAGTCCTTCCCATTCCAATCCTGAGACCCTTCCTATAGCATGAGATGTGATATCTCTATGCTTCTAATACCAAACCTGAGATCCTTCCTATAACATGAGATGGGATATCCAACTCCTTCCCATTCCAATCCTGAGACCTTTCCGATAGCAGAGATGTGATATCTCAATGCTTATACCAAACCTGAGAACCTTCCTATGGCCTGAGATGTCATATACAACTCCTTCCCATTCCAATCCTGAGACCCTTCCTTTAGCATGATATGTGATATCTCAATGCTTATACCAAATCTGAGACCCTTCCTATAGCATGAGATGTGATATCCAATTCCTTCCCATTCCAATCCTGAGACCCTTCCTATAGCATGAGATGTGATATCTCAATGCTTATACCAAACCTGAGAGCCTACCTATAGCATGAGATGTGATATCCAAGTCCATCCCATTCCAATCCTTAGACCCTTCCTACAACATGCAATGTGATATCTCAATGATTCTAATACCAAACCAGAGACTCTTCCTATAACATGAGATGGGATATCCAACTCCTTCCCATTCAAATCCTGAGCCGCTTCCGATAGCAGAGATGTGATATCTCAATGCTTATACCAAACCTGAGACCCTTCCTATAACATGAGATGTGATATCCAACTCCTTCCCGTTCCGAACCTGAGACACTAACTATAGCATATGTGATATCCAACTCCTTCCCATTCCAAACATGAGACCCTTCCTATAGCAAGAAAGTAATATCCAACTCCTACCCATTCCAATCCTGAGACCCTTCCTATAGCAAGAGATGTGATATCCAAATCCTTCCCATTCCAATCCTGAGACCCTTCCTATAACATGAGATGTGATATCCAACTCCTTCCCATTCCAACCTGAGACACTTCCTATAGCATGAGAAGGGATATCCAACTCCTTCCCAATCCAATCCTGAGACCCTTCCGATAGCAGAGATGTGATATCTCAATGCTTAAACCAAACCTGAGACCCTTCCTGTGGCATGAGATGTGATATCCAACTCCTTGCCATTCAAATCCTGAGACCCTTCCTATAGCATGAAAAGGGATATCCAACTCCTTCCCAATCCAATCCTGAGACCCTTCCGATAGCAGAGACGTGATATCTCAATGCTTCTACCAAACCTGAGACCCTTCCTTTAGCATGAGATGTGATATCCAAATCCTTCACATTCCAATCCTGAGACCCTTCCTATAGCATGAGATGTGATATCTCAATGCTTCTAATACCAAACCTGAGATCCTTCCTATAACATGAGATGTGATATCCAATTCCTTCCCATTCCAAACCTGAGACCCTTCCTATTGGATGAGTTGTGATATCCAACTCCTTCCCATTCCAACCCTGAGACCCTTCCTATAGCATGAGATGTGATGTCTCAATGATTCTAATACCAAACCTGAGATCCTTCCTATAACATGAGATGTGATATCCAACTCCTTCCATTACAATCCTGAGACCCGTCCTATAGCATGAGATGTGATATCTCAATGCTTATACCAAACCTGAGACCCTTCCTATAGCATGAGATGTGATATCCAACTCCTTCCCATTCCAACCTGAGACACTTCCTATAGCATGAGAAGGGATATCCAACTCCTTCCCAATCCAATCCTGAGACCCTTCCGATAGCAGAGATGTGATATCTCAATGCTTATACCAAACCTGAGACCCTTCGTATGGCATGAGATGTGATATCCAACTCGTTGCCATTCAAATCCTGAGACCCTTCCTATAGCATGAGAAGGGATATCCAACTCCTTCCCAATCCAATCCTGAGACCCTTCCGATAGCAGCGACGTGATATCTCAATGCTTCTACCAAACCTGAGACCCTTCCTTTAGCATGAGATGTGATATCCAAATCCTTCACATTCCAATCCTGAGACTCTTCCTTTAGCATGAGATGTGATATCTCAATGCTTATACCAAATCTGAGACCCTTCCTATAGCATGAGATGTGATATCCAATTCCTTCCCATTCCAATCCTGAGACCCTTCCTATAGCATGAGATGTGATATCTCAATGCTTATACCAAACCTGAGAGCCTACCTATAGCATGAGATGTGATATCCAAGTCCATCCCATTCCAATCCTTTGACCCTTCCTACAGCATGCGATGTGATATCTCAATGATTCTACCAAACCAGAGACTCTTCCTATAACATGAGATGGGATATCCAACTCCTTCCCATTCCAATCCTGAGCCGCTTCCGATAGCAGAGATGTGATATCTCAATGCTTATACCAAACCTGAGACCCTTCCTATAACATGAGATGTGATATCCAACTCCTTCCCGTTCCAAACCTGAGACACTAACTATAGCATATGTGATATCCAACTCCTTCCCATTCCAAACATGAGACCCTTCCTATAGCAAGAAAGTAATATCCAACTCCTACCCATTCCAATCCTGAGACCCTTCCTATAGCAAGAGATGTGATATCCAAATCCTTCCCATTCCAATCCTGAGACCCTTCCTATAACATGAGATGTGATATCCAACTCCTTCCCATTCCAACCTGAGACACTTCCTATAGCATGAGAAGGGATATCCAACTCCTTCCCAATCCAATCCTGAGACCCTTCCGATAGCAGAGATGTGATATCTCAATGCTTATACCAAACCTGAGACCCTTCCTATGGCATGAGATGTGATATCCAACTCCTTCCCAATCCAATCCTGAGACCCTTCCGATAGCAGAGACGTGATATCTCAATGCTTCTACCAAACCTGAGACCCTTCCTTTAGCATGAGATGTGATATCCAAATCCTTCACATTCCAATCCTGAGACCCTTCCTATAGCATGAGATGTGATATCTCAATGCTTCTAATACCAAACCTGAGATCCTTCCTATAACATGAGATGTGATATCCAATTCCTTCCCATTCCAAACCTGAGACCCTTCCTATTGGATGCGATGTGATATCCAACTCCTTCCCATTCCAACCCTGAGACCCTTCCTATAGCATGAGATGTGATGTCTCAATGCTTCTAATACCAAACCTGAGATCCTTCCTATAACATGAGATGTGATATCCAACTCCTTCCATTCAAATCCTGAGACCCGTCCTATAGCATGAGATGTGATATCTCAATGCTTATACCAAACCTGAGACCCTTCCTATAGCATGAGATGTGATATCCAACTGCTTCCCATTCCAATCCTGAGACCCTTCCTATAGCATGAGATGTGATATCTCAATGCTTCTAATACCAAACCTGAGATCCTTCCTCTAACATGAAATGTGATATCCAACTCCTTCCCTTTCCAAACCTAAGAGCCTATCTATAGCATGAGATGTGATATCCAAGTCCTTCCCATTCCAACCCTTAGACCCTTCCTACAGCATGCAATATGATATCTCAATGATTCTAATAACAAACCTGAGACCCGTCCTATAACATGAGATGGGATATCCAACTCCTTCCCATTCCAATCCTGAGACACTTCCGATAGCAGAGATGTGATATCTCAATGCTTATACCAAACCTGAGACCCTTCCTATAACATGAGATGTGATATCCAAATCCTTCCCGTTCCAAACCTGAGACCCTTCCTTTAGCATGAGATGTGATATCCAGCACCTTCCCATTCCAATCCTGAGACACTTCCTATAGCATGAGATGTGATATCTCAATGCTTCTAATATCAAAACTGAGACCCTCCCTATAGCATGATATGTGATATCTAAGTCCTTCCCATTCCAATCCTGAGACCCTCCCTATAGCATGAGATGTGATATCCAACTCCTTCCCATTCCAATCCTGAGACCCTTCCTATAGCATGAGATATGATATCTCAATACTTCTAATACCAAACGTGAGATCCTTCCGATAACATGAGATGTGATATCCAAATCCTTCCCCTTCCAATCCTGAGACCCTCCCTTTAGCATGAGATGTGATATCGAACTCCTTCCTATTCCAATCCTGAGACTCTTCTGATAGCATGAGATGTGATATCTCAATGCTTCTAATACCAAACCTGAGATCCTTCCGATAGCATGAGATGTGATATCTCAATGCTTCTAATACCAAACCTGAGATCCTTCCTATAACATGAGATGTGATATCCAAATCCTTCCCCTTCCAAACCTGAGACCCTCCCTTTAGCATGAGATGTGATATCCAACTCCTTCCCATTCCATTCCTGAGACCCTTCTGATAGCATGAGATGTGATATCTCAATGCCTCTAATACCAAACCTGAGATCCTACCTCTAACATGAAATGTGATATCCGACTCTTTCCCCTTCCAAACCTGAGAGCCTTCCTATAGCATGAGATGTGATATCCAAGTCCTTCCCATTCCAATCCTGAGACCCTTCCTATAGCTTGAGATGTGATATCCAACTCCTTCCCATTCCAATTCTGAGACCCTTCCTATACTATGAGACTTGATATCTCAATGCTTCTAATACAGACGTGAGACCCGTAATATAACATGAGATGTGATATCCAAATCCTTCCCCTTCCAAACCTTAGACCCTTCCTTTATCATGAGATGTGATATCCAACTCCTTCCCATTCCAATCCTGAGACCCTTCCGATATCATGAGATGTGATATCTCAAAGCTTCTAATATCAAACTTGAGACCCTCCCTATAGCATGAGATGTGATATCCAAGTCCTTCCCATTCCAATCCTGAGACCCTTCCTATAGCATGAGATGTGATATCTCAATGCTTCTAATACCAAACCTGAGACCCTTCCTATAACATGAGATGGGAATATCCAACTCCTTCCCATTCCAATCCTGAGACCCTTCCGATAGCAGAGATGTGATATCTCAATGCTTATACCAAACCTGAGATCCTTCCTATAACATGAGATGTGATATCCAACTCCTTCCCATTCCAATCCTGAGACACTTCCTATAGCATGAGATGTGATATCTCACTGCTTATACCAAACCTGAGACCCTTCCCATAGCATGAGATGTGATATCCAACTCCTTCCCATTCCAATCCTCAGACCCTTCCTATAGCATGAGATGTGATATCTCAATGCTTCTAATATCAAACTTGAGACCCTACCTATAGCATGAGATGTGATATCCAAGTCCTTCCCATTACAATCCTGAGACACTTCCTATAGCATGAGATGTGATATCCAACTCCTTCCCATTCCAATCCTGAGACCCTTCCTATAGCATGAGATATGATATCTCAATACTTCTAATACCAAACGTGAGATCCTTCCGATAACATGAGATGTGATATCCAAATCCTTCCCCTTCCAAACCTGAGACCCTCCCTTTAGCATGAGATGTGATATCCAACCCCTTCCCATTCCAATCCTGAGACCCTTCTGATAGCATGAGATGTGATAGCTCAATGCTTCTAATACCAAACCTGAGATCCTTCCGATAGCATGAGATGTGATATCTCAATGCTTCTAATACCAAACCTGAAATCCTTCCTATAACATGAGATGTGATATCCAAATCCTTCCCCTTCCAAACCTGAGACCCTCCCTTTAGCATGAGATGTGATATCCAACTCCTTCCCATTCCATTCCCGAGACCCTTCTGATAGCATGAGATGTGATATATCAATGCCTCTAATACCAAACCTGAGATCCTACCTCTAACATGAAATGTGATATCCAACTCTTTCCCCTTCCAAACCTGAGAGCCTTCCTATAGCATGAGATTTGATATCCAAGTCCTTCCCATTCCAATCCTGAGACCCTTCCTATAGCTTGAGATGTGATTTCCAACTCCTTCCCATTCCAATTCTGAGACCCTTCCTATACTCTGAGACTTGATATCTCAATGCTTCTAATACCAAACCTGAGACCCGTAATATAACATGAGATGTGATATCCAAATCCTTCCCCTTCCAAACCTTAGA
The DNA here is from genome assembly GCF_040938575.1 of Ambystoma mexicanum. NCBI lineage: Eukaryota > Metazoa > Chordata > Amphibia > Caudata > Ambystomatidae > Ambystoma > Ambystoma mexicanum. The sequence continues at coordinate 1,713,879 of NW_027182443.1, forward strand.
CCCTTCCTTTATCATGAGATGTGATATCCAACTCCTTCCCATTCCAATCCTGAGACCCTTCCGATATCATGAGATGTGATATATCAAAGCTTCTAATATCAAACTTGAGACCCTCCCTATAGCATGAGATGTGATATCCAAGTCCTTCCCATTCCAATCCTGAGACCCTTCCTATAGCATGAGATGTGATATCTCAATGCTTCTAATACCAAACCTGAGACCCTTCCTATTACATGAGATGGGAATATCCAACTCCTTCCCATTCCAATCCTGAGACCCTTCCGATAGCAGAGATGTGATATCTCAATGCTTATACCAAACCTGAGACCCTTCGTATGGCATGAGATGTGATATCCAACTCCTTGCCATTCAAATCCTGAGACCCTTCCTATAGCATGAGAAGGGATATCCAACTCCTTCCCAATCCAATCCTGAGACCCTTCCGATAGCAGAGACGTGATATCTCAATGCTTCTACCAAACCTGAGACCCTTCCTTTAGCATGAGATGTGATATCCAAATCCTTCACATTCCAATCCTGAGACCCTTCCTATAGCATGAGATGTGATATCTCAATGCTTCTAATACCAAACCTGAGATCCTTCCTATAACATGAGATGTGATATCCAATTCCTTCCCATTCCAAACCTGAGACCCTTCCTATTGGATGAGTTGTGATATCCAACTCCTTCCCATTCCAACCCTGAGACCCTTCCTATAGCATGAGATGTGATGTCTCAATGATTCTAATACCAAACCTGAGATCCTTCCTATAACATGAGATGTGATATCCAACTCCTTTCATTCCAATCCTGAGACCCGTCCTATAGCATGAGATGTGATATCGCAATGCTTATACCAAACCTGAGACCCTTCCTATAGCATGAGATGTGATATCCAACTACTTCCCATTCCAATCCGGAGACCCTTCCTATAGCATGAGATGTGATATCTCAATGCTTCTAATACCAAACCTGAGATCCTTCCTCTAACATGAAATGTGATATCCAACTCCTTCCCTTTCCAAACCTAAGAGCCTATCTATAGCATGAGATGTGATATCCAGGTCCTTCCTATTCCAATCCTTAGACCCTTCCTACAGCATGCAATATGATATCTCAATGATTCTAATAACAAACCTGAGACCCGTCCTATAGCATGAGATATGATATCCAAGTCCTTCCCATTCCAATCCTGAGACCCTTCCTATAACATGAAATGTGATATCCAACTCCTTCCCATTCCAACCTGAGACCCTTCCTATAGCATGAGATGGGATATCCAACTTCTTCAAAATCCAATACTGATACCCTTCCGATAGCATGAGATGTGATATCCCAATGCTTCTACCAAACCTGAGACCCATACTATGGCATGAGATGTGATATCAAACTCCTTCCCATTCCAATCCTGAGACCCTTCCTATAGCTTGAGGTGTGATATCCAACTCCTTCCCATTCCAATTCTGAGACCCTTCTTATACCATGAGACTTGATATCTCAATGCTTCTAATACCAAACCTGAGACCCGTCCTATAACATGAGATGCGATATCCAAATCCTTCCCCTTCCAAACCTTAGACCCTTCCTTTATCATGAGATGTGGTATCCAACTCCTTCCCATTCCAATCCTGAAACCCTTCCGATATCATGAGATTTGTTATCTCAATGCTTCTAATATCAAACTTGAGATCCTCCCTATAGCATGAGATGTGACATCCAAGTCCTTCCCATTCCAATCCTGAGACCCTTCCTATAGCATGAGATGTGATATCTCTATGCTTCTAATACCAAACCTGAGACCCTTCCTATAACATGAGATGGGATATCCAACTCCTTCCCATTCCAATCCTGAGACCCTTCCGATAGCAGAGATGTGATATCTCAATGCTTATACCAAACCTGAGACCCTTCCTATGGCCTGAGATGTCATATACAACTCCTTCCCATTCCAATCCTGAGACCCTTCCTTTAGCATGAGATGTGATATCTCAATGCTTATACCAAATCTGAGACCATTCCTATCGCATGAGATGTGATATCCAAATCCTTCCCATTCCAATCCTGAGACCCTTCCTATAGCATGAGATGTGATATCTCAATGCTTATACCAAACCTGAGAGCCTACCTATAGCATGAGATGTGATATCCAAGTCCATCCCATTCCAATCCTTAGACCCTTCCTACAGCATGCGATGTGATATCTCAATGATTCTAATACCAAACCAGAGACTCTTACTATAACATGAGATGTGATATCCAACTCCTTCCCATTCCAATCCTGAGCCGCTTCCGATAGCAGAGATGTGATATTTCAATGCTTATACCAAACCTGAGACCCTTCCTATAACATGAGATTTGATATCCAACTCCTTCCCATTCCAAACCTGAGACACTAACTATAGCATATGTGATATCCAACTCCTTCCCATTCCAAACATGAGACCCTTCCTATAGCAAGAAAGTAATATCCAACTCCTACCCATTCCAATCCTGAGACCCTTCCTATAGCAAGAGATGTGATATCCAAATCCTTCCCATTCCAATCCTGGGACCCTTCCTATAACATGAGATGTGATATCCAACTCCTTCCCATTCCAACCTGAGACACTTCCTATAGCATGAGAAGGGATATCCAACTCCTTCCCAATCCAATCCTGAGACCCTTCCGATAGCAGAGATGTGATATCTCAATGTTTATACCAAACCTGAGACCCTTCCTATGGCATGAGATGTGATATCCAACTCCTTGCCATTCAAATCCTGAGACCCTTCCTATAGCATGAGAAGGGATATCCAACTCCTTCCCAATCCAATCCTGCGACCCTTCCGATAGCAGAGACGTGATATCTCAATGCTTCTACCAAACCTGAGTTCCTTCCTTTAGCATGAGATGTGATATCCAAATCCTTCACATTCCAATCCTGAGACCCTTCCTATAGCATGAGATGTGATATCTCAATGCTTCTAATACCAAACCTGAGATCCTTCCTATAACATGAGATGTGATATCCAATTCCTTCCCATTCCAAACCTGAGACCCTTCCTATTGGATGAGATGTGATATCCAACTCCTTCCCATTCCAACCCTGAGACCCTTCCTATAGCATGAGATGTGATGTCTCAATGCTTCTAATACCAAACCTGAGATCCTTCCTATAACATGAGATGTGATATCCAACTCCTTCCATTCCAATCCTGAGACCCGTCCTATAGCATGAGATGTGATATCTCAATGCTTATACTAAACCTGAGACCCTTCCTATAGCATGAGATGTGATATCCAACTACTTCCCATTCCAATCCTGAGACCCTTCCTATAGCATGAGATGTGATATCTCAATGCTTCTAATACCAAACCTGAGAGCCTTCCTCTAACATGAAATGTGATATCCAACTCCTTCCCTTTCCAAACCTAAGAGCCTATCTATAGCATGAGATGTGATATCCAAGTCCTTCCCATTCCAACCCTTAGACCCTTTCTACAGCATGCAATATGATATCTCAATGATTCTAATAACAAACCTGAGACCCGTCCTATAACATGAGATGTGATATCCAACTCCTTCCCATTCCAATCCTGAGACACTTCCGATAGCAGAGATGTGATATCTCAATGCTTATACCAAACCTGAGACCCTTCCTATAACACGAGATGTGATATCCAAATCCTTCCCGTTCCAAACCTGAGACTCTTCCTTTAGCATGAGATGTGATATCCAGCTCCTTCCCATTCCAATCCTGAGACACTTCCGATAGCATGAGATGTGATATCTCAATGCTTCTAATATCAAAACTGAGACCCTCCCTATAGCATGATATGTGATATCTAAGTCCTTCCCATTCCAATCCTGAGACACTCCCTATAGCATGAGATGTGATATCCAACTCTTTCCCATTCCAATCCTGAGACCCTTCCTATAGCATGAGATATGATATCTCAATACTTCTAATACCAAACGTGAGATCCTTCCGATAACATGAGATGTGATATCCAAATCCTTCCCCTTCCAAACCTGAGACCCTCCCTTTAGCATGAGATGTGATATCCAACTCCTTCCCATTCCAATCCTTAGACCCTTCTGATAGCATGAGATGTGATATCTCAATGCTTCTAATACCAAACCTGAGATCCTTCCGATAGCATGAGATGTGATATCTCAATGCTTCTAATACCAAACCTGAGATCCTTCCTATAACATGAGATGTGATATCCAAATCCTTCCCCTTCCAAACCTGAGACCCTCCCTTTAGCATGAGATGTGATATCCAACTCCTTCCCATTCCATTCCTGAGACCCTTCTGATAGCATGAGATGTGATATCTCAATGCCTCTAATACCAAACCTGAGATCCTACCTCTAACATGAAATGTGATATCCAACTCTTTCCCCTTCCAAACCTGAGAGCCTTCCTATAGCATGAGATGTGATATCCAAGTCCTTCCCATTCCAATCCTGAGACCCTTCCTATAGCTTGAGATGTGATATCCAACTCCTTCCCATTCCAATTCTGAGACCCTTCCTATACTCTGAGACTTGATATCTCAATGCTTATAATACCAAACATGAGACCCGTAATATAACATGAGATGTGATATCCAAATCCTTCCCCTTCCAAACCTTAGACCCTTCCTTTATCATGAGATGTGATATCCAACTCCTTCCCATTCCAATCCTGAGACCCTTCCTATAGCATGAGATGTGATATCTCAATGCTTCTAATACCAAACCAATGACCCTTCCTATAACATGAGATGGGAATATCCAACTCCTTCCCATTCCAATCCTGAGACCCTTCCGATAGCAGAGATGTGATATCTCAATGCTTATACCAAACCTGAGACCCTTCCTATGGCATGAGATGTGATATCCAATTCCTTGCCATTCAAATCCTGAGACCCTTCCTATAGCATGAGAAGGGATATCCAACTCCTTCCCAATACAATCCTGAGACCCTTCCGATAGCAGAGACGTGATATCTCAATGCTTCTACCAAACCTGAGACCCTTCCTTTAGCATGAGATGTGATATCCAAATCCTTCACATTCCAATCCTGAGACCCTTCCTATAGCATGAGATGTGATATCTCAATGCTTCTAATACCAAACCTGAGATCCTTATTATAACATGAGATGTGATATCCAATTCCTTCCCATTCCAAACCTGAGACCCTTCCTATTGGATGAGATGTGATATCCAACTCGTTCCCATTCCAACCCTGAGACCCTTCCTATAGCATGAGATGTGATGTCTCAATGCTTCTAATACCAAACCTGAGATCCCTCCTATAACATGATATGTGATATCCAACTCCTTCCATTCCAATCCTGAGACCTGTCCTATAGCATGAGATGTGATATCTCAATGCTTATACCAAACCTGAGACCCTTCCTATAGCATGAGATGTGCAATCCAACTACTTCCCATTCCAATCCTGAGACCCTTCATATAGCATGAGATGTGATATCTCAATGCTTCTAATACCAAACCTGAGATCCTTCCTCTAACATGAAATGTGATATCCAACTCCTTCCCTTTCCAAACCTAAGAGCCTATCTATAGCATGAGATGTGATATCCAAGTCCTTCCCATTCCAATCCTTAGACCCTTCCTACAGCATGCAATATGATATCTCAATGATTCTAATAACAAACCTGAGACCCGTCCTATAGCATGAGATATGATATCCAAGTCCTTCCCATTCCAATCCTGAGACCCTTCCTATAACATGAAATGTGATATCCAACTCCTTCCCATTCCAACCTGAGACCCTTCCTATAGCATGAGATGGGATATCCAACTTCTTCCAAATCCAATACTGATACCCGTCCGATAGCATGAGATGTGATATCCCAATGCTTCTACCAAACCTGAGACCCATACTATGGCATGAGATGTGATATCAAACTCCTTCCCATTCCAATCCTGAGACCCTTCCTATAGCTTGAGGTGTGATATCCAACTCCTTCCCATTCCAATTCTGAGACCCTTCTTATACCATGAGACTTGATATCTCAATGCATCTAATACCAAACCTGAGACCCGTCCTATAACATGAGATGTGATATCCAAATCCTTCCCCTTCCAAACCTTAGACCCTTCCTTTATCATGAGATGTGATATCCAACTCCTTCCCATTCCAATCCTGAGACCCTTCCGATATCATGAGATTTGTTATCTCAATGCTTCTAATATCAAACTTGAGACCCTCCCTATAGCATGAGATGTGACATCCAAGTCCTTCCCATTCCAATCCTGAGACCCTTCCTATAACATGAGATGTGATATCCAACTCCTTCCCATTCCAACCTGAGACACTTCCTATAGCATGAGAAGGGATATCTAACTCCTTCCCAATCCAATCCTGAGACCCTTCCGATAGCAGAGATGTGATATCTCAATGCTTATACCAAACCTGAGACCCTTCCTATGGCATGAGATGTGATATCCAACTCCTTGCCATTCAAATCCTGAGATCCTTCCTATAGCATGAGATGTGATATCTCTATGCTTCTAATACCAAACCTGAGACCCTTCCTATAACATGAGATGGGATATCCAACTCCTTCCCATTCCAATCCTGAGACCCTTCCGATAGCAGAGATGTGATATCTCAATGCTTATACCAAACCTGAGAACCTTCCTATGGCCTGAGATGTCATATACAACTCCTTCCCATTCCAATCCTGTGACCCTTCCTTTAGCATGAGATGTGATATCTCAATGCTTATACCAAATCTGAGACCCTTCCTATAGCATGAGATGTGATATCCTCCTGAGACCCTTCCTATAGCATGAGATGTGATATCTCAATGCTTCTACCAAACCTGAGACCCTTCCTTTAGCATGAGATGTGATATCCAACTACTTCCCATATTCCAATCCTGAGACCCTTCCTATAGCATGAGATGTGATATCTCAATACTTCTAATACCAAACCTGAGATCCTTCCGATAACATGAGATGTGATATCCAAATCCTTCCCCTTCCAAACCTGAGACCCTCCCTTTAGCATGAGATGGGATATCCAACTCCTTCCCATTCCAATCCTGAGAACCTTCTGATAGCATGAGATGTGATATCTCAATGCTTCTAATACCAAACCTGAGATCCTTCCGATAGCATGAGATGTGATATCTCAATGCTTCTAATACCAAACATGAGATCCTTCCTATAACATGAGATGTGATATCCAAATCCTTCCCCTTCCAAACCTGAGACCCTCCCTTTAGCATGAGATGTGATATCCAACTCCTTCCCATTCTAAATCTGAGACCCTTCTGATAGCATGAGATGTGATATCTCATTGCCTCTAATACCAAACCTGAGATCCTACCTCTAACATGAAATGTGATATCCAACTCTTTCCCCTTCCAAACCTGAGAGCCTTCCTATAGCATGAGATGTGATATCCAAGTCCTTCCCATTCCAATCCTGAGACCCTTCCTATAACATGAGATGTGATATCCAACTCCTTCCAATTCCAACCTGAGACCCTTCCTATAGCATGAGATGTGATATCTCAATGCCTCTAATACCAAACCTGAGATCCTTCCTCTAACATGAAATGTGATATCCAACTCCTTCCCTTTCCAAACCTGAGAGCCTATCTATAGCATGAGATGTGATATCCAAGTCCTTCCTATTCCAATCCTTAGACCCTTCCTACAGCATGCAATATGATATCTCAATGATTCTAATAACAAACCTGAGACCCGTCCTATAGCATGAGATATGATATCCAAGTCCTTCCCATTCCAATCCTGAGACCCTTCCTATAACATGAAATGTGATATCCAACTCCTTCCCATTCCAACCTGAGACCCTTCCTATAGCATGAGATGGGATATCCAACTTCTTCAAAATCCAATACTGATACCCTTCCGATAGCATGAGATGTGATATCCCAATGCTTCTACCAAACCTGAGACCCATACTATGGCATGAGATGTGATATCAAACTCCTTCCCATTCCAATCCTGAGACCCTTCCTATAGCTTGAGGTGTGATATCCAACTCCTTCCCATTCCAATTCTGAGACCCTTCTTATACCATGAGACTTGATATCTCAATGCTTCTAATACCAAACCTGAGACCCGTCCTATAACATGAGATGCGATATCCAAATCCTTCCCCTTCCAAACCTTAGACCCTTCCTTTATCATGAGATGTGGTATCCAACTCCTTCCCATTCCAATCCTGAAACCCTTCCGATATCATGAGATTTGTTATCTCAATGCTTCTAATATCAAACTTGAGATCCTCCCTATAGCATGAGATGTGACATCCAAGTCCTTCCCATTCCAATCCTGAGACCCTTCCTATAGCATGAGATGTGATATCTCTATGCTTCTAATACCAAACCTGAGACCCTTCCTATAACATGAGATGGGATATCCAACTCCTTCCCATTCCAATCCTGAGACCCTTCCGATAGCAGAGATGTGATATCTCAATGCTTATACCAAACCTGAGACCCTTCCTATGGCCTGAGATGTCATATACAACTCCTTCCCATTCCAATCCTGAGACCCTTCCTTTAGCATGAGATGTGATATCTCAATGCTTATACCAAATCTGAGACCATTCCTATCGCATGAGATGTGATATCCAAATCCTTCCCATTCCAATCCTGAGACCCTTCCTATAGCATGAGATGTGATATCTCAATGCTTATACCAAACCTGAGAGCCTACCTATAGCATGAGATGTGATATCCAAGTCCATCCCATTCCAATCCTTAGACCCTTCCTACAGCATGCAATGTGATATCTCAATGATTCTAATACCAAACCAGAGACTCTTACTATAACATGAGATGTGATATCCAACTCCTTCCCATTCCAATCCTGAGCCGCTTCCGATAGCAGAGATGTGATATTTCAATGCTTATACCAAACCTGAGACCCTTCCTATAACATGAGATTTGATATCCAACTCCTTCCCGTTCCAAACCTGAGACACTAACTATAGCATATGTGATATCCAACTCCTTCCCATTCCAAACATGAGACCCTTCCTATAGCAAGAAAGTAATATCCAACTCCTACCCATTCCAATCCTGAGACCCTTCCTATAGCAAGAGATGTGATATCCAAATCCTTCCCATTCCAATCCTGGGACCCTTCCTATAACATGAGATGTGATATCCAACTCCTTCCCATTCCAACCTGAGACACTTCCTATAGCATGAGAAGGGATATCCAACTCCTTCCCAATCCAATCCTGAGACCCTTCCGATAGCAGAGATGTGATATCTCAATGTTTATACCAAACCTGAGACCCTTCCTATGGCATGAGATGTGATATCCAACTCCTTGCCATTCAAATCCTGAGACCCTTCCTATAGCATGAGAAGGGATATCCAACTCCTTCCCAATCCAATCCTGAGACCCTTCCGATAGCAGAGACGTGATATCTCAATGCTTCTACCAAACCTGAGACCCTTCCTTTAGCATGAGATGTGATATCCAAATCCTTCACATTCCAATCCTGAGACCCTTCCTATAGCATGAGATGTGATATCTCAATGCTTCTAATACCAAACCTGAGATCCTTCCTATAACATGAGATGTGATATCCAATTCCTTCCCATTCCAAACCTGAGACCCTTCCTATTGGATGAGTTGTGATATCCAACTCCTTCCCATTCCAACCCTGAGACCCTTCCTATAGCATGAGATGTGATGTCTCAATGATTCTAATACCAAACCTGAGATCCTTCCTATAACATGAGATGTGATATCCAACTCCTTTCATTCCAATCCTGAGACCCGTCCTATAGCATGAGATGTGATATCGCAATGCTTATACCAAACCTGAGACCCTTCCTATAGCATGAGATGTGATATCCAACTACTTCCCATTCCAATCCGGAGACCCTTCCTATAGCATGAGATGTGATATCTCAATGCTTCTAATACCAAACCTGAGATCCTTCCTCTAACATGAAATGTGATATCCAACTCCTTCCCTTTCCAAACCTAAGAGCCTATCTATAGCATGAGATGTGATATCCAGGTCCTTCCTATTCCAATCCTTAGACCCTTCCTACAGCATGCAATATGATATCTCAATGATTCTAATAACAAACCTGAGACCCGTCCTATAGCATGAGATATGATATCCAAGTCCTTCCCATTCCAATCCTGAGACCCTTCCTATAACATGAAATGTGATATCCAACTCCTTCCCATTCCAACCTGAGACCCTTCCTATAGCATGAGATGGGATATCCAACTTCTTCAAAATCCAATACTGATACCCTTCCGATAGCATGAGATGTGATATCCCAATGCTTCTACCAAACCTGAGACCCATACTATGGCATGAGATGTGATATCAAACTCCTTCCCATTCCAATCCTGAGACCCTTCCTATAGCTTGAGGTGTGATATCCAACTCCTTCCCATTCCAATTCTGAGACCCTTCTTATACCATGAGACTTGATATCTCAATGCTTCTAATACCAAACCTGAGACCCGTCCTATAACATGAGATGCGATATCCAAATCCTTCCCCTTCCAAACCTTAGACCCTTCCTTTATCATGAGATGTGGTATCCAACTCCTTCCCATTCCAATCCTGAAACCCTTCCGATATCATGAGATTTGTTATCTCAATGCTTCTAATATCAAACTTGAGATCCTCCCTATAGCATGAGATGTGACATCCAAGTCCTTCCCATTCCAATCCTGAGACCCTTCCTATAGCATGAGATGTGATATCTCTATGCTTCTAATACCAAACCTGAGACCCTTCCTATAACATGAGATGGGATATCCAACTCCTTCCCATTCCAATCCTGAGACCCTTCCGATAGCAGAGATGTGATATCTCAATGCTTATACCAAACCTGAGACCCTTCCTATGGCCTGAGATGTCATATACAACTCCTTCCCATTCCAATCCTGAGACCCTTCCTTTAGCATGAGATGTGATATCTCAATGCTTATACCAAATCTGAGACCATTCCTATCGCATGAGATGTGATATCCAAATCCTTCCCATTCCAATCCTGAGACCCTTCCTATAGCATGAGATGTGATATCTCAATGCTTATACCAAACCTGAGAGCCTACCTATAGCATGAGATGTGATATCCAAGTCCATCCCATTCCAATCCTTAGACCCTTCCTACAGCATGCGATGTGATATCTCAATGATTCTAATACCAAACCAGAGACTCTTACTATAACATGAGATGTGATATCCAACTCCTTCCCATTCCAATCCTGAGCCGCTTCCGATAGCAGAGATGTGATATTTCAATGCTTATACCAAACCTGAGACCCTTCCTATAACATGAGATTTGATATCCAACTCCTTCCCATTCCAAACCTGAGACACTAACTATAGCATATGTGATATCCAACTCCTTCCCATTCCAAACATGAGACCCTTCCTATAGCAAGAAAGTAATATCCAACTCCTACCCATTCCAATCCTGAGACCCTTCCTATAGCAAGAGATGTGATATCCAAATCCTTCCCATTCCAATCCTGGGACCCTTCCTATAACATGAGATGTGATATCCAACTCCTTCCCATTCCAACCTGAGACACTTCCTATAGCATGAGAAGGGATATCCAACTCCTTCCCAATCCAATCCTGAGACCCTTCCGATAGCAGAGATGTGATATCTCAATGTTTATACCAAACCTGAGACCCTTCCTATGGCATGAGATGTGATATCCAACTCCTTGCCATTCAAATCCTGAGACCCTTCCTATAGCATGAGAAGGGATATCCAACTCCTTCCCAATCCAATCCTGCGACCCTTCCGATAGCAGAGACGTGATATCTCAATGCTTCTACCAAACCTGAGACCCTTCCTTTAGCATGAGATGTGATATCCAAATCCTTCACATTCCAATCCTGAGACCCTTCCTATAGCATGAGATGTGATATCTCAATGCTTCTAATACCAAACCTGAGATCCTTCCTATAACATGAGATGTGATATCCAATTCCTTCCCATTCCAAACCTGAGACCCTTCCTATTGGATGAGATGTGATATCCAACTCCTTCCCATTCCAACCCTGAGACCCTTCCTATAGCATGAGATGTGATGTCTCAATGCTTCTAATACCAAACCTGAGATCCTTCCTATAACATGAGATGTGATATCCAACTCCTTCCATTCCAATCCTGAGACCCGTCCTATAGCATGAGATGTGATATCTCAATGCTTATACTAAACCTGAGACCCTTCCTATAGCATGAGATGTGATATCCAACTACTTCCCATTCCAATCCTGAGACCCTTCCTATAGCATGAGATGTGATATCTCAATGCTTCTAATACCAAACCTGAGAGCCTTCCTCTAACATGAAATGTGATATCCAACTCCTTCCCTTTCCAAACCTAAGAGCCTATCTATAGCATGAGATGTGATATCCAAGTCCTTCCCATTCCAACCCTTAGACCCTTTCTACAGCATGCAATATGATATCTCAATGATTCTAATAACAAACCTGAGACCCGTCCTATAACATGAGATGTGATATCCAACTCCTTCCCATTCCAATCCTGAGACACTTCCGATAGCAGAGATGTGATATCTCAATGCTTATACCAAACCTGAGACCCTTCCTATAACATGAGATGTGATATCCAAATCCTTCCCGTTCCAAACCTGAGACTCTTCCTTTAGCATGAGATGTGATATCCAGCTCCTTCCCATTCCAATCCTGAGACACTTCCGATAGCATGAGATGTGATATCTCAATGCTTCTAATATCAAAACTGAGACCCTCCCTATAGCATGATATGTGATATCTAAGTCCTTCCCATTCCAATCCTGAGACACTCCCTATAGCATGAGATGTGATATCCAACTCTTTCCCATTCCAATCCTGAGACCCTTCCTATAGCATGAGATATGATATCTCAATACTTCTAATACCAAACGTGAGATCCTTCCGATAACATGAGATGTGATATCCAAATCCTTCCCCTTCCAAACCTGAGACCCTCCCTTTAGCATGAGATGTGATATCCAACTCCTTCCCATTCCAATCCTTAGACCCTTCTGATAGCATGAGATGTGATATCTCAATGCTTCTAATACCAAACCTGAGATCCTTCCGATAGCATGAGATGTGATATCTCAATGCTTCTAATACCAAACCTGAGATCCTTCCTATAACATGAGATGTGATATCCAAATCCTTCCCCTTCCAAACCTGAGACCCTCCCTTTAGCATGAGATGTGATATCCAACTCCTTCCCATTCCATTCCTGAGACCCTTCTGATAGCATGAGATGTGATATCTCAATGCCTCTAATACCAAACCTGAGATCCTACCTCTAACATGAAATGTGATATCCAACTCTTTCCCCTTCCAAACCTGAGAGCCTTCCTATAGCATGAGATGTGATATCCAAGTCCTTCCCATTCCAATCCTGAGACCCTTCCTATAGCTTGAGATGTGATATCCAACTCCTTCCCATTCCAATTCTGAGACCCTTCCTATACTCTGAGACTTGATATCTCAATGCTTATAATACCAAACATGAGACCCGTAATATAACATGAGATGTGATATCCAAATCCTTCCCCTTCCAAACCTTAGACCCTTCCTTTATCATGAGATGTGATATCCAACTCCTTCCCATTCCAATCCTGAGACCCTTCCTATAGCATGAGATGTGATATCTCAATGCTTCTAATACCAAACCAATGACCCTTCCTATAACATGAGATGGGAATATCCAACTCCTTCCCATTCCAATCCTGAGACCCTTCCGATAGCAGAGATGTGATATCTCAATGCTTATACCAAACCTGAGACCCTTCCTATGGCATGAGATGTGATATCCAATTCCTTGCCATTCAAATCCTGAGACCCTTCCTATAGCATGAGAAGGGATATCCAACTCCTTCCCAATACAATCCTGAGACCCTTCCGATAGCAGAGACGTGATATCTCAATGCTTCTACCAAACCTGAGACCCTTCCTTTAGCATGAGATGTGATATCCAAATCCTTCACATTCCAATCCTGAGACCCTTCCTATAGCATGAGATGTGATATCTCAATGCTTCTAATACCAAACCTGAGATCCTTATTATAACATGAGATGTGATATCCAATTCCTTCCCATTCCAAACCTGAGACCCTTCCTATTGGATGAGATGTGATATCCAACTCGTTCCCATTCCAACCCTGAGACCCTTCCTATAGCATGAGATGTGATGTCTCAATGCTTCTAATACCAAACCTGAGATCCCTCCTATAACATGATATGTGATATCCAACTCCTTCCATTCCAATCCTGAGACCTGTCCTATAGCATGAGATGTGATATCTCAATGCTTATACCAAACCTGAGACCCTTCCTATAGCATGAGATGTGAAATCCAACTACTTCCCATTCCAATCCTGAGACCCTTCATATAGCATGAGATGTGATATCTCAATGCTTCTAATACCAAACCTGAGATCCTTCCTCTAACATGAAATGTGATATCCAACTCCTTCCCTTTCCAAACCTAAGAGCCTATCTATAGCATGAGATGTGATATCCAAGTCCTTCCCATTCCAATCCTTAGACCCTTCCTACAGCATGCAATATGATATCTCAATGATTCTAATAACAAACCTGAGACCCGTCCTATAGCATGAGATATGATATCCAAGTCCTTCCCATTCCAATCCTGAGACCCTTCCTATAACATGAAATGTGATATCCAACTCCTTCCCATTCCAACCTGAGACCCTTCCTATAGCATGAGATGGGATATCCAACTTCTTCCAAATCCAATACTGATACCCGTCCGATAGCATGAGATGTGATATCCCAATGCTTCTACCAAACCTGAGACCCATACTATGGCATGAGATGTGATATCAAACTCCTTCCCATTCCAATCCTGAGACCCTTCCTATAGCTTGAGGTGTGATATCCAACTCCTTCCCATTCCAATTCTGAGACCCTTCTTATACCATGAGACTTGATATCTCAATGCATCTAATACCAAACCTGAGACCCGTCCTATAACATGAGATGTGATATCCAAATCCTTCCCCTTCCAAACCTTAGACCCTTCCTTTATCATGAGATGTGATATCCAACTCCTTCCCATTCCAATCCTGAGACCCTTCCGATATCATGAGATTTGTTATCTCAATGCTTCTAATATCAAACTTGAGACCCTCCCTATAGCATGAGATGTGACATCCAAGTCCTTCCCATTCCAATCCTGAGACCCTTCCTATAACATGAGATGTGATATCCAACTCCTTCCCATTCCAACCTGAGACACTTCCTATAGCATGAGAAGGGATATCTAACTCCTTCCCAATCCAATCCTGAGACCCTTCCGATAGCAGAGATGTGATATCTCAATGCTTATACCAAACCTGAGACCCTTCCTATGGCATGAGATGTGATATCCAACTCCTTGCCATTCAAATCCTGAGATCCTTCCTATAGCATGAGATGTGATATCTCTATGCTTCTAATACCAAACCTGAGACCCTTCCTATAACATGAGATGGGATATCCAACTCCTTCCCATTCCAATCCTGAGACCCTTCCGATAGCAGAGATGTGATATCTCAATGCTTATACCAAACCTGAGAACCTTCCTATGGCCTGAGATGTCATATACAACTCCTTCCCATTCCAATCCTGTGACCCTTCCTTTAGCATGAGATGTGATATCTCAATGCTTATACCAAATCTGAGACCCTTCCTATAGCATGAGATGTGATATCCTCCTGAGACCCTTCCTATAGCATGAGATGTGATATCTCAATGCTTCTACCAAACCTGAGACCCTTCCTTTAGCATGAGATGTGATATCCAACTACTTCCCATATTCCAATCCTGAGACCCTTCCTATAGCATGAGATGTGATATCTCAATACTTCTAATACCAAACCTGAGATCCTTCCGATAACATGAGATGTGATATCCAAATCCTTCCCCTTCCAAACCTGAGACCCTCCCTTTAGCATGAGATGGGATATCCAACTCCTTCCCATTCCAATCCTGAGAACCTTCTGATAGCATGAGATGTGATATCTCAATGCTTCTAATACCAAACCTGAGATCCTTCCGATAGCATGAGATGTGATATCTCAATGCTTCTAATACCAAACATGAGATCCTTCCTATAACATGAGATGTGATATCCAAATCCTTCCCCTTCCAAACCTGAGACCCTCCCTTTAGCATGAGATGTGATATCCAACTCCTTCCCATTCTAAATCTGAGACCCTTCTGATAGCATGAGATGTGATATCTCATTGCCTCTAATACCAAACCTGAGATCCTACCTCTAACATGAAATGTGATATCCAACTCTTTCCCCTTCCAAACCTGAGAGCCTTCCTATAGCATGAGATGTGATATCCAAGTCCTTCCCATTCCAATCCTGAGACCCTTCCTATAACATGAGATGTGATATCCAACTCCTTCCAATTCCAACCTGAGACCCTTCCTATAGCATGAGATGTGATATCTCAATGCCTCTAATACCAAACCTGAGATCCTTCCTCTAACATGAAATGTGATATCCAACTCCTTCCCTTTCCAAACCTGAGAGCCTATCTATAGCATGAGATGTGATATCCAAGTCCTTCCTATTCCAATCCTTAGACCCTTCCTACAGCATGCAATATGATATCTCAATGATTCTAATAACAAACCTGAGACCCGTCCTATAGCATGAGATATGATATCCAAGTCCTTCCCATTCCAATCCTGAGACCCTTCCTATAACATGAAATGTGATATCCAACTCCTTCCCATTCCAACCTGAGACCCTTCCTATAGCATGAGATGGGATATCCAACTTCTTCAAAATCCAATACTGATACCCTTCCGATAGCATGAGATGTGATATCCCAATGCTTCTACCAAACCTGAGACCCATACTATGGCATGAGATGTGATATCAAACTCCTTCCCATTCCAATCCTGAGACCCTTCCTATAGCTTGAGGTGTGATATCCAACTCCTTCCCATTCCAATTCTGAGACCCTTCTTATACCATGAGACTTGATATCTCAATGCTTCTAATACCAAACCTGAGACCCGTCCTATAACATGAGATGCGATATCCAAATCCTTCCCCTTCCAAACCTTAGACCCTTCCTTTATCATGAGATGTGGTATCCAACTCCTTCCCATTCCAATCCTGAAACCCTTCCGATATCATGAGATTTGTTATCTCAATGCTTCTAATATCAAACTTGAGATCCTCCCTATAGCATGAGATGTGACATCCAAGTCCTTCCCATTCCAATCCTGAGACCCTTCCTATAGCATGAGATGTGATATCTCTATGCTTCTAATACCAAACCTGAGACCCTTCCTATAACATGAGATGGGATATCCAACTCCTTCCCATTCCAATCCTGAGACCCTTCCGATAGCAGAGATGTGATATCTCAATGCTTATACCAAACCTGAGACCCTTCCTATGGCCTGAGATGTCATATACAACTCCTTCCCATTCCAATCCTGAGACCCTTCCTTTAGCATGAGATGTGATATCTCAATGCTTATACCAAATCTGAGACCATTCCTATCGCATGAGATGTGATATCCAAATCCTTCCCATTCCAATCCTGAGACCCTTCCTATAGCATGAGATGTGATATCTCAATGCTTATACCAAACCTGAGAGCCTACCTATAGCATGAGATGTGATATCCAAGTCCATCCCATTCCAATCCTTAGACCCTTCCTACAGCATGCGATGTGATATCTCAATGATTCTAATACCAAACCAGAGACTCTTACTATAACATGAGATGTGATATCCAACTCCTTCCCATTCCAATCCTGAGCCGCTTCCGATAGCAGAGATGTGATATTTCAATGCTTATACCAAACCTGAGACCCTTCCTATAACATGAGATTTGATATCCAACTCCTTCCCGTTCCAAACCTGAGACACTAACTATAGCATATGTGATATCCAACTCCTTCCCATTCCAAACATGAGACCCTTCCTATAGCAAGAAAGTAATATCCAACTCCTACCCATTCCAATCCTGAGACCCTTCCTATAGCAAGAGATGTGATATCCAAATCCTTCCCATTCCAATCCTGGGACCCTTCCTATAACATGAGATGTGATATCCAACTCCTTCCCATTCCAACCTGAGACACTTCCTATAGCATGAGAAGGGATATCCAACTCCTTCCCAATCCAATCCTGAGACCCTTCCGATAGCAGAGATGTGATATCTCAATGTTTATACCAAACCTGAGACCCTTCCTATGGCATGAGATGTGATATCCAACTCCTTGCCATTCAAATCCTGAGACCCTTCCTATAGCATGAGAAGGGATATCCAACTCCTTCCCAATCCAATCCTGCGACCCTTCCGATAGCAGAGACGTGATATCTCAATGCTTCTACCAAACCTGAGACCCTTCCTTTAGCATGAGATGTGATATCCAAATCCTTCACATTCCAATCCTGAGACCCTTCCTATAGCATGAGATGTGATATCTCAATGCTTCTAATACCAAACCTGAGATCCTTCCTATAACATGAGATGTGATATCCAATTCCTTCCCATTCCAAACCTGAGACCCTTCCTATTGGATGAGATGTGATATCCAACTCCTTCCCATTCCAACCCTGAGACCCTTCCTATAGCATGAGATGTGATGTCTCAATGCTTCTAATACCAAACCTGAGATCCTTCCTATAACATGAGATGTGATATCCAACTCCTTCCATTCCAATCCTGAGACCCGTCCTATAGCATGAGATGTGATATCTCAATGCTTATACTAAACCTGAGACCCTTCCTATAGCATGAGATGTGATATCCAACTACTTCCCATTCCAATCCTGAGACCCTTCCTATAGCATGAGATGTGATATCTCAATGCTTCTAATACCAAACCTGAGAGCCTTCCTCTAACATGAAATGTGATATCCAACTCCTTCCCTTTCCAAACCTAAGAGCCTATCTATAGCATGAGATGTGATATCCAAGTCCTTCCCATTCCAACCCTTAGACCCTTTCTACAGCATGCAATATGATATCTCAATGATTCTAATAACAAACCTGAGACCCGTCCTATAACATGAGATGTGATATCCAACTCCTTCCCATTCCAATCCTGAGACACTTCCGATAGCAGAGATGTGATATCTCAATGCTTATACCAAACCTGAGACCCTTCCTATAACATGAGATGTGATATCCAAATCCTTCCCGTTCCAAACCTGAGACTCTTCCTTTAGCATGAGATGTGATATCCAGCTCCTTCCCATTCCAATCCTGAGACACTTCCGATAGCATGAGATGTGATATCTCAATGCTTCTAATATCAAAACTGAGACCCTCCCTATAGCATGATATGTGATATCTAAGTCCTTCCCATTCCAATCCTGAGACACTCCCTATAGCATGAGATGTGATATCCAACTCTTTCCCATTCCAATCCTGAGACCCTTCCTATAGCATGAGATATGATATCTCAATACTTCTAATACCAAACGTGAGATCCTTCCGATAACATGAGATGTGATATCCAAATCCTTCCCCTTCCAAACCTGAGACCCTCCCTTTAGAATGAGATGTGATATCCAACTCCTTCCCATTCCAATCCTTAGACCCTTCTGATAGCATGAGATGTGATATCTCAATGCTTCTAATACCAAACCTGAGATCCTTCCGATAGCATGAGATGTGATATCTCAATGCTTCTAATACCAAACCTGAGATCCTTCCTATAACATGAGATGTGATATCCAAATCCTTCCCCTTCCAAACCTGAGACCCTCCCTTTAGCATGAGATGTGATATCCAACTCCTTCCCATTCCATTCCTGAGACCCTTCTGATAGCATGAGATGTGATATCTCAATGCCTCTAATACCAAACCTGAGATCCTACCTCTAACATGAAATGTGATATCCAACTCTTTCCCCTTCCAAACCTGAGAGCCTTCCTATAGCATGAGATGTGATATCCAAGTCCTTCCCATTCCAATCCTGAGACCCTTCCTATAGCTTGAGATGTGATATCCAACTCCTTCCCATTCCAATTCTGAGACCCTTCCTATACTCTGAGACTTGATATCTCAATGCTTATAATACCAAACATGAGACCCGTAATATAACATGAGATGTGATATCCAAATCCTTCCCCTTCCAAACCTTAGACCCTTCCTTTATCATGAGATGTGATATCCAACTCCTTCCCATTCCAATCCTGAGACCCTTCCTATAGCATGAGATGTGATATCTCAATGCTTCTAATACCAAACCAATGACCCTTCCTATAACATGAGATGGGAATATCCAACTCCTTCCCATTCCAATCCTGAGACCCTTCCGATAGCAGAGATGTGATATCCCAATGCTTATACCAAACCTGAGACCCTTCCTATGGCATGAGATGTGATATCCAATTCCTTGCCATTCAAATCCTGAGACCCTTCCTATAGCATGAGAAGGGATATCCAACTCCTTCCCAATACAATCCTGAGACCCTTCCGATAGCAGAGACGTGATATCTCAATGCTTCTACCAAACCTGAGACCCTTCCTTTAGCATGAGATGTGATATCCAAATCCTTCACATTCCAATCCTGAGACCCTTCCTATAGCATGAGATGTGATATCTCAATGCTTCTAATACCAAACCTGAGATCCTTATTATAACATGAGATGTGATATCCAATTCCTTCCCATTCCAAACCTGAGACCCTTCCTATTGGATGAGATGTGATATCCAACTCGTTCCCATTCCAACCCTGAGACCCTTCCTATAGCATGAGATGTGATGTCTCAATGCTTCTAATACCAAACCTGAGATCCCTCCTATAACATGATATGTGATATCCAACTCCTTCCATTCCAATCCTGAGACCTGTCCTATAGCATGAGATGTGATATCTCAATGCTTATACCAAACCTGAGACCCTTCCTATAGCATGAGATGTGAAATCCAACTACTTCCCATTCCAATCCTGAGACCCTTCATATAGCATGAGATGTGATATCTCAATGCTTCTAATACCAAACCTGAGATCCTTCCTCTAACATGAAATGTGATATCCAACTCCTTCCCTTTCCAAACCTAAGAGCCTATCTATAGCATGAGATGTGATATCCAAGTCCTTCCCATTCCAATCCTTAGACCCTTCCTACAGCATGCAATATGATATCTCAATGATTCTAATAACAAACCTGAGACCCGTCCTATAGCATGAGATATGATATCCAAGTCCTTCCCATTCCAATCCTGAGACCCTTCCTATAACATGAAATGTGATATCCAACTCCTTCCCATTCCAACCTGAGACCCTTCCTATAGCATGAGATGGGATATCCAACTTCTTCCAAATCCAATACTGATACCCGTCCGATAGCATGAGATGTGATATCCCAATGCTTCTACCAAACCTGAGACCCATACTATGGCATGAGATGTGATATCAAACTCCTTCCCATTCCAATCCTGAGACCCTTCCTATAGCTTGAGGTGTGATATCCAACTCCTTCCCATTCCAATTCTGAGACCCTTCTTATACCATGAGACTTGATATCTCAATGCATCTAATACCAAACCTGAGACCCGTCCTATAACATGAGATGTGATATCCAAATCCTTCCCCTTCCAAACCTTAGACCCTTCCTTTATCATGAGATGTGATATCCAACTCCTTCCCATTCCAATCCTGAGACCCTTCCGATATCATGAGATTTGTTATCTCAATGCTTCTAATATCAAACTTGAGACCCTCCCTATAGCATGAGATGTGACATCCAAGTCCTTCCCATTCCAATCCTGAGACCCTTCCTATAACATGAGATGTGATATCCAACTCCTTCCCATTCCAACCTGAGACACTTCCTATAGCATGAGAAGGGATATCTAACTCCTTCCCAATCCAATCCTGAGACCCTTCCGATAGCAGAGATGTGATATCTCAATGCTTATACCAAACCTGAGACCCTTCCTATGGCATGAGATGTGATATCCAACTCCTTGCCATTCAAATCCTGAGATCCTTCCTATAGCATGAGATGTGATATCTCTATGCTTCTAATACCAAACCTGAGACCCTTCCTATAACATGAGATGGGATATCCAACTCCTTCCCATTCCAATCCTGAGACCCTTCCGATAGCAGAGATGTGATATCTCAATGCTTATACCAAACCTGAGAACCTTCCTATGGCCTGAGATGTCATATACAACTCCTTCCCATTCCAATCCTGTGACCCTTCCTTTAGCATGAGATGTGATATCTCAATGCTTATACCAAATCTGAGACCCTTCCTATAGCATGAGATGTGATATCCTCCTGAGACCCTTCCTATAGCATGAGATGTGATATCTCAATGCTTCTACCAAACCTGAGACCCTTCCTTTAGCATGAGATGTGATATCCAACTACTTCCCATATTCCAATCCTGAGACCCTTCCTATAGCATGAGATGTGATATCTCAATACTTCTAATACCAAACCTGAGATCCTTCCGATAACATGAGATGTGATATCCAAATCCTTCCCCTTCCAAACCTGAGACCCTCCCTTTAGCATGAGATGGGATATCCAACTCCTTCCCATTCCAATCCTGAGAACCTTCTGATAGCATGAGATGTGATATCTCAATGCTTCTAATACCAAACCTGAGATCCTTCCGATAGCATGAGATGTGATATCTCAATGCTTCTAATACCAAACATGAGATCCTTCCTATAACATGAGATGTGATATCCAAATCCTTCCCCTTCCAAACCTGAGACCCTCCCTTTAGCATGAGATCTGATATCCAACTCCTTCCCATTCTAAATCTGAGACCCTTCTGATAGCATGAGATGTGATATCTCATTGCCTCTAATACCAAACCTGAGATCCTACCTCTAACATGAAATGTGATATCCAACTCTTTCCCCTTCCAAACCTGAGAGCCTTCCTATAGCATGAGATGTGATATCCAAGTCCTTCCCATTCCAATCCTGAGACCCTTCCTATAACATGAGATGTGATATCCAACTCCTTCCAATTCCAACCTGAGACCCTTCCTATAGCATGAGATGTGATATCTCAATGCCTCTAATACCAAACCTGAGATCCTTCCTCTAACATGAAATGTGATATCCAACTCCTTCCCTTTCCAAACCTGAGAGCCTATCTATAGCATGAGATGTGATATCCAAGTCCTTCCCATTCCAATCCTTAGACCCTTCCTACAGCATGCAATATGATATCTCAATGATTCTAATAACAAACCTGAGACCCGTCCTATAACATGAGATGGGATATCCAACTCCTTCCCATTCCAATCCTGAGACACTTCCGATAGCAGAGATGTGATATATCAATGCTTATACCAACCTGAGACCCTTCCTATAACATGAGATGTGATATCCAACTCCTTCCCGTTCCAAACCTGAGACCCTTCCTTTAGCATGAGATGTGATATCCAGCTCCTTCCCATTCCAATCCTGAGACACTTCCGATAGCATGAGATGTGATATCTCAATGCTTCTAATATCAAAGCTGAGACCCTCCCTATAGCATGATATGTGATATCTAAGTCCTTCCCATTCCAATCCTGAGACCCTTCCTATAGCATGTGATGTGATATCTCAATGCTTCTACCAAACCTGAGACCCTTCCTTTAGCATGAGATGTGATATCCAACTCGTTCCCATTCCAATCCTGAGACCCTTCCTATAGCATGAGATGTGATATCTCAATACTTCTAATACCAAACCTGAGATCCTTCCGATAACATGAGATGTGATATCCAAATCCTTCCCCTTCCAAACCTGAGACCCTCCCTTTAGCATGAGATGTGATATCCAACTCCTTCCCATTCCTATCCTGAGACCCTTCTGATAGCATGAGATGTGATATCTCAATGCTTCTAATACCAAACTTGAGATCCTTCCTATAACATGAGATGTGATATCCAAATCCTTCCCCTTCCAAACCTGAGACCCTCCCTTTAGCATTAGATGTGATATCCAACTCCTTCCCATTCCAATCCTGAGACGCTTCTGATAGCATGAGATGTGATATCTCAATGCCTCTAATACCAAACCTGAGATCCTACCTCTAACATGAAATGTGATATCCAACTCTTTCCCCTTCCAAACCTAAGAGACTTCCTATAGCATGAGATGTGATATCCAAGTCCTTCCCATTCCAATCATGAGACCCTTCCTATAACATGAGATGGGATATCCAACTCCTTCCCATTCCAATCCTGAGACCCTTCCGATAGCAGAGATGTGATATCTCAATGCTTATACCAAACCTGAGACCCTTCCTACGGCATGAGATGTCATATACAACTCCTTCCCATTCCAATCCTGAGACCCTTCCTATAGCATGAGATGTGATATCTCAATGCTTCTACCAAACCTAAGACCCTTCATTTAGCATGAGATGTGATATCCAACTCGTTCCCATTCCAATCCTGAGACCCTTCCTATAGCATGAGATGTGATATCTCAATACTTCTAATACCAAACCTGAGATCCTTCCGATAACATGAGATGTGATATCCAAATCCTTCCCCTTCCAAACCTGAGACCCTCCCTTTAGCATGAGATGTGATATCCAACTACTTCCCATTCCTATCCTGAGACCCTTCTGATAGCATGAGATGTGATATCTCAATGCTTCTAATACCAAACTTGAGATCCTTCCTATAACATGAGATGTGATATCCAAATCCTTCCCCTTCCAAACCTGAGACCCTCCCTTTAGCATGAGATGTGATATCCAACTCCTTCCCATTCCAATCCTGAGACGCTTCTGATAGCATGAGATGTGATATCTCAATGCCTCTAATACCAAACCTGAGATCCTACCTCTAACATGAAATGTGATATCCAACTCTTTCCCCTTCCAAACCTAAGAGCCTTCCTATAGCATGAGATGTGATATCCAAGTCCTTCCCATTCCAATCATGAGACCCTTCCTATAACATGAGATGGGATATCCAACTCCTTCCCATTCCAATCCTGAGACCCTTCCGATAGCAGAGATGTGATATCTCAATGCTTATACCAAACCTGAGACCCTTCCTACGGCATGAGATGTCATATACAACTCCTTCCCATTCCAATCCTGAGACCCTTCCTATAGCATGAGATGTGATATCTCAATGCTTCTACCAAACCTGAGACCCTTCCTTTAGCATGAGATGTGATATCCAACTCGTTCCCATTCCAATCCTGAGACCCTTCCTATAGCATGAGATGTGATATCTCAATACTTCTAATACCAAACCTGAGATCCTTCCGATAACATGAGATGTGATATCCAAATCCTTCCCCTTCCAAACCTGAGACCCTCCCTTTAGCATGAGATGTGATATCCAACTCCTTCCCATTCCTATCCTGAGACCCTTCTGATAGCATGAGATGTGATATCTCAATGCTTCTAATACCAAACTTGAGATCCTTCCTATAACATGAGATGTGATATCCAAATCCTTCCCCTTCCAAACCTGAGACTCTCCCTTTAGCATGAGATGTGATATCCAACTCCTTCCCATTCCAATCCTGAGACCCTTCTGATAGCATGAGATGTGATATCTCAATGCCTCTAATACCAAACCTGAGATCCTACCTCTAACATGAAATGTGATATCCAACTCTTTCCCCTTCCAAACCTAAGAGCCTTCCTATAGCATGAGATGTGATATCCAAGTCCTTCCCATTCCAATCATGAGACCCTTCCTATAACATGAGATGGGATATCCAACTCCTTCCCATTCCAATCCTGAGACCCTTCCGATAGCAGAGATGTGATATCTCAATGCTTATACCAAACCTGAGACCCTTCCTACGGCATGAGATGTCATATACAACTCCTTCCCATTCCAATCCTGAGACCCTTCCTATAGCATGAGATGTGATGTCTCAATGCTTCTAATACCAAACCTGAGATCCTTCCTATAACATGAGATGTGATATCCAACTCCTTCCCATTCCAATCCTGAGACCCTTCCTATAGCTTGAGATGTGATATCTCAATGCTTATACCAAACCTGAGACCCTTCCTACGGCATGAGATGTCATATACAACTCCTTCCCATTCCAATCCTGAGACCCTTCCTATAGCTTGAGATGTGATATCTCAATGCTTATACCAAACCTGAGACCCTTCCTACGGCATGAGATGTCATATACAACTCCTTCCCATTCCAATCCTGAGACCCTTCCTATAGCATGAGATGTGATATCTCAATGCTTATACCAAACCTGAGACCCTTCATATAGCATGAGATGTGATATCCAACTCCTTCCCATTCCCATCCTGAGACCCTTCCTATAGCATGAGATGTGATGTCTCAATGCTTCTAATACCAAACCTGAGATCCTTCCTAAAACATGAGATGTGGTATCCAACTCCTTCCATTCCAATCCTGAGACCCTTCCTATAGCATGAGATGTGATATCTCAATGCTTCTAATATCAAACTTGAGACCCTCCCTATAGCATGAGATGTGATATCCAAGTCCTTCCCATTCCAATCCTGAGACACTTCCTATAGCATGAGATGTGATATCTCAATGCTTCTAATACCAAACCTGAGACTCTTCCTATAACATGAGATGGGATATCCAACTCCTTCCCATTCCAATCCTGAGACCCTTCCAAAAGCATAGATGTGATATCTCAATGCTTATACCAAACCTGAGACCCTTCCTATGGCATGAAATGTCATATACATATCCTTCCCATTCCAATCCTGAGACCCTTCCTATAGCATGAGATGTGATATTTCAATGCTTATACCAAACCTGAGACCCTTCCTATAGCATGAGATGTGATATCTAACTCCTTCCCATTCCAATCCTGAGACCCTTCCTATAGCATGAGATGTGATACCTCAATGCCTCTAATACCAAACCTGAGATCCTTCCTCTAACATGAAATGTGATATCCAACTCCTTCCCTTTCCAAACCTGAGAGCCTACCTATAGCATGAGATGTGATATCCAAGTCCTTCCAATTCCAATCCTTAGACCCTTCCTATAGCATGCAATATGATATCTCAATGATTCTAATAATAAACCTGAGACCCGTCCTATAACATGAGATGGGATATCCAACTCCTTCCCATTCCAATCCTGAGACCCTTCATATAGCATGAGATGTGATATCCAACTCCTTCCCATTACAATCCTGAGACCCTTCCTATAGCATGAGATGTGATGTCTCAATGCTTCTAATACCAAACCTGAGATCCTTCCTATAACATGAGATGTGATATCCAACTCCTTCCATTCCAATCCTGAGACCCTTCCTATAGCATGAGATGTGATATCTCAATGCTTCTAATATCAAACTTGAGACCCTCCCTATAGCATGAGATGTGATATCCAATTCCTTCCCATTCCAATCCTGAGACACTTCCGATAGCATGAGATGTGATATCTCAATGCTTCTAATACCAAACCTGAGACTCTTCCTATAACATGAGATGGGATATCCAACTCCTTCCGATTCCAATCCTGAGACCCTTCCAAAAGCAGAGATGTGATATCTCAATGCTTATACCAAACCTGAGACCCTTCCTATGGCATGAGATGTCATATACATATCCTTCCCATTCCAATCCTGAGACCCTTCCTATAGCATGAGATGTGATATCTCAATGCTTATACCAAACCTGAGACCCTTCCTATAGCATGAGATGTGATATCCAAGTCCTTCCCATTTTAACCCTGAGACCCTTCCTATAGCATGAGATGTGATATCTCAATGCTTCTAATACCAAACCTGAGACCCTTCCTATAACATGAATTCTGATATCCAAGTCCTTCCCATTCCAATCCTGAGACCCTTCCAATAGCAGAGATGTGATATCTAATGCTTCTAATATCAAACCTGAGACCTGTCCTATAACATGAGATGGGATATCCAACTCCTTCCCGTTCCAAACCTGATACCCTTCCTATAGCATGAGATGTGATATCCAATTCCTTCCCATCCCAATCCTGAGACACCTCCGATAGCAGAGATGTGATATCTCAATGCTTATAACAAACCTGAGACTCTTCCTATAACATGAGATGTGATATCTAACTCCTTCCCGTTCCAAACCTGAGTCCCTTCCTATAGCATGAGATGTGATATCCAACTCCTTCCCATTCCAATCCTGAGACCCTTCCTATAGCATGAGATGTGATATCTCAATGCTTATACCAAATCTGAGACCCTTCCTATAGCATGAGATGTGATATCCAACTCCTTCCCATTCCAATCCTGAGACCCTTCCTATAGCATGAGATGTGATATCTCAATGCTTCTAATACCAAACCTAAGATCCTTATGATAGCATGAGATGTGATATCTCAATGCCTCTAATACCAAACCTGAGATACTTCCGATAGCATGAGATGTGATATCTCAATGCTTCTAATACCAAACCTGAGATCCTTCCTATAACATGAGATGTGATTTCCAAATCCTTCTCCTTCCAAACCTGAGACCCTCCCTTTAGCATGAGATGTCATATACAACTCCTTCCCATTCCAATCCTGAGACCCTTCCTATAGCATGAGATGTGATATCCCAATGCTTATACCAAATCTGAGACCCTTCCTATAGCATGAGATGTGATATCCAACTCCTTCCCATTCCAATCCTGAGACCCTTCCTATAGCATGAGATGTGATGTCTCAATGCTTCTAATACCAAACCTGAGATCCTTCCTATAACATGAGATGTGATATCCAACTCCTTCCCATTCCAATCCTGAGACCCTTATGATAGCATGAGATGTGATATCTCAATGCTTCTAATACCAAACCTGAGATCCTTCCTATAATATGAGATGTGATTTCCAAATCCTTCCCCTTCCAAACCTGAGACCCTCCCTTTAGCATGAGATGTGATATCCAACTCCTTCCCATTCCAATCCTGAGACCCTTCTGATAGCATGAGATGTGATATCTCAATGCCTCTAATGCCAAACCTGAGATCCTACCTCTAACATGAAATGTGATATCCATCTCCTTCCCTTTCCAAACCTGAGACCCTGCCTATAGCATGAGATGTGATATCCAAGTCCTTCCCATTCCAATCCTGAGACCCTTCCTATAGCATGTGATGTGATATCTCAATGCTTATACCAAACCTGAGACCCTTCCTATGGCATGAGATGTCATATACAACTCCTTCCCATTCCAATCCTGAGACCCTTCCTATAGCATGAGATGTGATATCTCAATGCTTATGCC
Organism: Ambystoma mexicanum; assembly: GCF_040938575.1. Lineage (NCBI taxonomy): Eukaryota > Metazoa > Chordata > Amphibia > Caudata > Ambystomatidae > Ambystoma > Ambystoma mexicanum. The sequence goes on from NW_027182443.1 coordinate 1,743,086, forward strand.
AAACCTGAGACCTTTCCTATAGCATGAGATGTGATATCCAACTTCTTCCCATTCCAATCCAGAGAACCTTCCTATAGCATGAGATGTGATATCTCAATGCTTATACCAAACCTGAGACCCTTCCTATGGCTTGAGATGTGATATCCAACTCCTTCCCATTCCAATCCTGAGACCCTTCCGATAGCATGAGATGTGATATCTCAAGGCCTCTAATACCAAACCTGAGATCCCTCCTCTAACATGAAATGTGATATCCAACTCCTTCCCCTTCCAAACCTGAGAACCTTCCTATAGCATGAGATATGATATCCAACTCCTTCCCATTCCAACCTGAGACCCTTCCTATAGCATGAGATGGGATATCCAACTCCTTCCAAATCCAATACTGATACCCTTCCGATAGCATGGGATGTGATATCCCAATGCTTCTACCAAACCTGAGAACCATACTATGGCATGAGATGTGATATCAAACTCCTTCCCATTCCAATCCTGAGACGCTTCCTATAGCTTGAGGTGTGATATCCAACTCCTTCCCATTCCAATTCTGAGACCCTTCTTATACCATGAGACTTGATATCTCAATGCTTCTAATACCAAACCTGAGACCCGTCCTATAACATGAGATGTGATATCCAAATCCTTCCCCTTCCAAACCTTAGACCTTTCCTTTATCATGAGATGTGATATCCAACTCCTTCCCATTCCAATCCTGAGACCCTTCCGATATCATGAGATTTGTTATCTCAATGCTTCTAATATCAAACTTGAGACCCTCCCTATAGCATGAGATGTGACATCCAAGTCCTTCCCATTCCAATCCTGAGACCCTTCCTATAGCATGAGATGTGATATCTCAATGCTTCTAATACCAAACCTGAGGCCTCATGCTAAAGGGAGGGTCTCAGGTTTGGAAGGGGAAGGATTTGGATATCACATCTCATGTTATAGGAAGGATCTCAGGATTGGTATTAGAAGCATTGAGATATCACATCTCATGCTATCGGAAGGATCTCAAGTTTGGTATTAGAAGCATTGAGATATCACATCTCATGCTATCGGAAGGATCTCAGGTTTGGCATTAGAAGCATTGAGATATCACATCTCATGCTATAGGAAGTGTCTCAGGTTTGGAACGGGAAGGAGTTGGATATCCCATCTCATGTTATAGGACTGGTCTCAGGTTTGGTATTAGAGGCATTGAGATATCACATTGCATGTTGTAGGAAGGGTCTCAGGTTTGGAATGGGAAGGAATTGGATATCACATCTCATGTCATAGGAAACATGAGATGTGACATCCAAGTCCTTCCCATTCCAATCCTGAGACCCTTCCTATAGCATGAGATGTGATATCTCTATGCTTCTAATACCAAACCTGAGACCCTTCCTATAACATGAGATGGGATATCCAACTCCTTCCCATTCCAATCCTGAGACCCTTCCGATAGCAGAGATGTGATATCTCAATGCTTATACCAAACCTGAGACCCTTCCTATGGCCTGAGATGTCATATACAACTCCTTCCCATTCCAATCCTGAGACCCTTCCTTTAGCAGGAGATGTGATATCTCAATGCTTATACCAAATCTGAGACCCGTCCTATAGCATGAGATGTGATATCCAAATCCTTCCCATTCCAATCCTGAGACCCTTCCTATAGCATGAGATGTGATATCTCAATGCTTATACCAAACCTGAGAGCCTACCTATAGCATGAGATGTGATATCCAAGTCCATCCCATTCCAATTCTTAGACCCTTCCTACAGCATGCGATGTGATATCTCAATGATTCTAATACCAAACCAGAGACTCTTACTATAACATGAGATGGGATATCCAACTCCTTCCCATTCCAATCCTGAGCCGCTTCCGATAGCAGAGATGTGATATCTCAATGCTTATACCAAACCTGAGACCCTTCCTATAACATGAGATGTGATATCCAACTCCTTCCCGTTCCAAACCTGAGACACTAACTATAGCATATGTGATATCCAACTCCTTCCCATTCCAAACATGAGACCCTTCCTATAGCAAGAAAGTAATATCCAACTCCTACCCATTCCAATCCTGAGACCCTTCCTATAGCAAGAGATGTGATATCCAAATCCTTCCCATTCCAATCCTGAGACCCTTCCTATAACATGAGATGTGATATCCAACTCCTTCCCATTCCAACCTGAGACACTTCCTATAGCATGAGAAGGGATATCCAACTCCTTCCCAATCCAATCCTGAGACCCTTCCGATAGCAGAGATGTGATATCTCAATGCTTATACCAAACCTGAGACCCTTCCTATGGCATGAGATGTGATATCCAACTCCTTGCCATTCAAATCCTGAGACCCTTCCTGTAGCATGAGAAGGGATATCCAACTCCTTCCCAATCCAATCCTGCGACCCTTCCGATAGCAGAGACGTGATATCTCAATGCTTCTACCAAACCTGAGACCCTTCCTTTAGCATGAGATGTGATATCCAAATCCTTCACATTCCAATCCTGAGACCCTTCCTATAGCATGAGATGTGATATCTCAATGCTTCTAATACCAAACCTGAGATCCTTCCTATAACATGAGATGTGATATCCAATTCCTTCCCATTCCAAACCTGAGACCCTTCCTATTGGATGAGATGTGATATCCAACTCCTTCCCATTCCAACCCTGAGACCCTTCCTATAGCATGAGATGTGATGTCTCAATGCTTCTAATACCAAACCTGAGATCCTTCCTATAACATGAGATGTGATATCCAACTCCTTCCATTCCAATCCTGAGACCCGTCCTATAGCATGAGATGTGATATCTCAATGCTTATACTAAACCTGAGACCCTTCCTATAGCATGAGATGTGATATCCAACTACTTCCCATTCCAATCCTGAGACCCTTCCTATAGCATGAGATGTGATATCTCAATGCTTCTAATACCAAACCTGAGATCCTTCCTCTAACATGAAATGTGATATCCAACTCCTTCCCTTTCCAAACCTAAAAGCCTATCTATAGCATGAGATGTGATATCCAAGTCCTTCCCATTCCAACCCTTAGACCCTTCCTACAGCATGCAATATGATATCTCAATGATTCTAATAACAAACCTGAGACCCATCCTATAACATGAGATGTGATATCCAACTCCTTCCCATTCCAATCCTGAGACACTTCCGATAGCAGAGATGTGATATCTCAATGCTTATACCAAACCTGAGACCCTTCCTATAACATGAGATGTGATATCCAAATCCTTCCCGTTCCAAACCTGAGACCCTTCCTTTAGCATGAGATGTGATATCCAGCTCCTTCCCATTCCAATCCTGAGACACTTCCGATAGCATGAGATGTGATATCTCAATGCTTCTATCAAAACTGAGACCCTCCCTATAGCATGATATGTGATATCTAAGTCCTTCCCATTCCAATCCTGAGACACTCCCTATAGCATGAGATGTGATATCCAACTCTTTCCCATTCCAATCCTGAGACCCTTCCTATAGCATGAGATATGATATCTCAATACTTCTAATACCAAACGTGAGATCCTTCCGATAACATGAGATGTGATATCCAAATCCTTCCCCTTCCAAACCTGAGACCCTCCCTTTAGCATGAGATGTGATATCCAACTCCTTCCCATTCCAATCCTGAGACCCTTCTGATAGCATGAGATGTGATATCTCAATGCTTCTAATACCAAACCTGAGATCCTTCCGATAGCATGAGATGTGATATCTCAATGCTTCTAATACCAAACCTGATATCCTTCCTATAACATGAGATGTGATATCCAAATCCTTCCCCTTCCAAACCTGAGACCCTCCCTTTAGCATGAGATGTGATATCCAACTCCTTCCCATTCCATTCCTGAGACCCTTCTGATAGCATGAGATGTGATATCTCAATGCCTCTAATACCAAACCTGAGATCCTACCTCTAACATGAAATGTGATATCCAACTCTTTCCCCTTCCAAACCTGAGAGCCTTCCTATAGCATGAGATGTGATATCCAAGTCCTTCCCATTCCAATCCTGAGACCCTTCCTATAGCTTGAGATGTGATATCCAACTCCTTCCCATTCCAATTCTGAGACCCTTCCTATACTCTGAGACTTGATATCTCAATGCTTCTAATACCAAACCTGAGACCCGTAATATAACATGATATGTGATATCCAAATCCTTCCCCTTCCAAACCTTAGACCCTTCCTTTATCATGAGATGTGATATCCAACTCCTTCCCATTCCAATCCTGAGACCCTTCCGATATCATGAGATGTGATATCTCAAAGCTTCTAATATCAAACTTGAGACCCTCCCTATAGCATGAGATGTGATATCCAAGTCCTTCCCATTCCAATCCTGAGACCCTTCCTATAGCATGAGATGTGATATCTCAATGCTTCTAATACCAAACCTGAGACCCTTCCTATAACATGAGATGGGAATATCCAACTCCTTCCCATTCCAATCCTGAGACCCTTCCGAAAGCAGAGATGTGATATCTCAATGCTTATACCAAACCTGTGACCCTTCCTATGGCATGAGATGTGATATCCAACTCCTTGCCATTCAAATCCTGAGACCCTTCCTATAGCATGAGAAGGGATATCCAACTCCTTCCCAATCCAATCCTGAGACCCTTCCGATAGCAGAGACGTGATATCTCAATGCTTCTACCAAACCTGAGACCCTTCCTTTAGCATGAGATGTGATATCCAAATCCTTCACATTCCAATCCTTAGACCCTTCCTATAGCATAAGATGTGATATCTCAATGCTTCTAATACCAAACCTGAGATCCTTCCTATAACATGAGATGTGATATCCAATTCCTTCCCATTCCAAACCTGAGACCCTTCCTATTGGATGAGATGTGATATCCAACTCCTTCCCATTCCAACCCTGAGACCCTTCCTATAGCATGAGATGTGATGTCTCAATGCTTCTAATACCAAACCTGAGATCCTTCCTATAACATGAGATGTGATATCCAACTCCTTCCATTCCAATCCTGAGACCTGTCCTATAGCATGAGATGTGATATCTCAATGCTTATACCAAACCTGAGACCCTTCCTATAGCATGAGATGTGATATCCAACTACTTCCCATTCCAATCCTGAGACCCTTCATATAGCATGAGATGTGATATCTCAATGCTTCTAATTCCAAACCTGAGATCCTTCCTCTAACATGAAATGTGATATCCAACTCCTTCCCTTTCCAAACCTAAGAGCCTATCTATAGCATGAGATGTGATATCCAAGTCCTTCCCATTCCAATCCTTAGACCCTTCCTACAGCATGCAAAATGATATCTCAATGATTCTAATAAACCTGAGACCCGTCCTATAGCATGAGATATGATATCCAAGTCCTTCCCATTCCAATCCTGAGACCCTTCCTATAACATGAAATATGATATCCAACTCCTTCCCATTCCAACCTGAGACCCTTCCTATAGCATGAGATGGGATATCCAACTTCTTCCAAATCCAATACTGATACCCTTCCGATAGCATGAGATGTGATATCCCAATGCTTCTACCAAACCTGAGACCCATACTATGGCATGAGATGTGATATCAAACTACTTCCCATTCCAATCCTGAGACCCTTCCTATAGCTTGAGGTGTGATATCCAACTCCTTCCCATTCCAATTCTGAGACCCTTCTTATACCATGAGACTTGATATCTCAATGCTTCTAATACCAAACCTGAGACCCGTCCTATAACATGAGATGTGATATCCAAATCCTTCCCCTTCCAAACCTTAGACCCTTCCTTTATCATGAGATGTGATATCCAACTCCTTCCCATTTCAATCCTGAGACCCTTCCGATATCATGAGATTTGTTATCTCAATGCTTCTAATATCAAACTTGAGACCCTCCCTATAGCATGAGATGTGACATCCAAGTCCTTCCCATTCCAATCCTGAGACCCTTCCTATAACATGAGATGTGATATCCAACTCCTTCCCATTCCAACCTGAGACACTTCCTATAGCATGAGAAGGGATATCTAACTCCTTCCCAATCCAATCCTGAGACCCTTCCGATAGCAGAGATGTGATATCTCAATGCTTATACCAAACCTGAGACCCTTCCTATGGCATGAGATGTGATATCCAACTCCTTGCCATTCAAATCCTGAGACCCTTCCTATAGCATGAGATGTGATATCTCTATGCTTCTAATACCAAACCTGAGACCCTTCCTATAACATGAGATGGGATATCCAACTCCTTCCCATTCCAATCCTGAGACCCTTCCGATAGCAGAGATGTGATATCTCAATGTTTATACTAAACCTGAGAACCTTCCTATGGCCTGAGATGTCATATACAACTCCTTCCCATTCCAATCCTGAGACCCTTCCTTTAGCATGAGATGTGATATCTCAATGCTTATACCAAATCTGGAACCCTTCCTATAGCATGAGATGTGATATCCAATTCCTTCCCATTCCAATCCTGAGACCCTTCCTATAGCATGAGATGTGATATCTCAATGCTTATACCAAACCTGAGAGCCTACCTATAGCATGAGATGTGATATCCAAGTCCATCCCATTCCAATCCTTAGACCCTTCCTACAGCATGCGATGTGATATCTCAATGATCTAATACCAAACCAGAGACTCTTCCTATAACATGAGATGGGATATCCAACTCCTTCCCATTCCAATCCTGAGCGCTTCCGATAGCAGAGATGTGATATCTCAATGCTTATACCAAACCTGAGACCCTTCCTATAACATGAGATGTGATATCCAACTCCTTCCCGTTCCAAACCTGAGACACTAACTATAGCATATGTGATATCCAACTCCTTCCCATTCCAAACATGAGACCCTTCCTATAGCAAGAAAGTAATATCCAACTCCTACCCATTCCAATCCTGAGACCCTTCCTATAGCAAGAGATGTGGTATCCAAATCCTTCCCATTCCAATCCTGAGACCCTTCCTATAACATGAGATGTGATATCCAACTCCTTCCCATTCCAACCTGAGACACTTCCTATAGCATGAGAAGGGATATCCAACTCCTTCCCAATCCAATCCTGAGACCCTTCCGATAGCAGATATGTGATATCTCAATGCTTATACCAATCCTGAGACCCTTCCTATGGCATGAGATGTGATATCCAACTCCTTCCCAATCCAATCCTGAGACCCCTCCGATAGCAGAGACGTGATATCTCAATGCTTCTACCAAACCTGAGACCCTTCCTTTACCATGAGATGTGATATCCAAATCCTTCACATTCCAATCCTGAGACCCTTCCTATAGCATGAGATGTGATGTCTCAATGCTTCTAATACCAAACCTGAGATCCTTCCTATAACATGAGATGTGATATCCAACTCCTTCCATTCCAATCCTGAGACCCGTCCTATAGCATGAGATGTGATATCTCAATGCTTATACCAAACCTGAGACCCTTCCTATAGCATGAGATGTGATATCCAACTGCTTCCCATTCCAATCCTGAGACCCTTCCTATAGCATGTGATGTGATATCTCAATGTTTCTAATACCAAACCTGAGATCCTTCCTCTAACATGAAATGTGATATCCAACTCCTTCCCTTTCCAAACCTAAGAGCCTATCTATAGCATGAGATGTGATATCCAAGTCCTTCCCATCCCAACCCTTAGACCCTTCCTACAGCATGCAATATGATATCTCAATGATTCTAATAACAAACCTGAGACCCGTCCTATAACATGAGATGGGATATCCAACTCCTTCCCATTCCAATCCTGAGACACTTCCGATAGCAGAGATGTGATATCTCAATGCTTATACCAAACCTGAGACCCTTCCTATAACATGAGATGTGATATCCAAATCCTTCCCGTTCCAAACCTGAGACCCTTCCTTTAGCATGAGATGTGATATCCAGAACCTTCCCATTCCAATCCTGAGACACTTCCTATAGCATGAGATGTGATATCTCAATGCTTCTAATATCAAAACTGAGACCCTCCCTATAGCATGATATGTGATATCTAAGTCCTTCCCATTCCAATCCTGAGACCCTCCCTATAGCATGAGATGTGATATCCAACTCCTTCCCATTCCAATCCTGAGACCCTTCCTATAGCATGAGATATGATATCTCAATACTTCTAATACCAAACGTGAGATCCTTCCGATAACATGAGATGTGATATCCAAATCCTTCCCCTTCCAATCCTGAGACTCTCCCTTTAGCATGAGATGTGATATCCAACTCCTTCCTATTCCAATCCTGAGACTCTTCTGATAGCATGAGATGTGATATCTCAATGCTTCTAATACCAAACCTGAGATCCTTCCGATAGCATGAGATGTGATATCTCAATGCTTCTAATACCAAACCTGAGATCCTTCCTATAACATGAGATGTGATATCCAAATCCTTCCCCTTCCAAACCTGAGACCCTCCCTTTAGCATGAGATGTGATATCCAACTCCTTCCCATTCCATTCCTGAGACCCTTCTGATAGCATGAGATGTGATATCTCAATGCTTCTAATACCAAACCTGAGATCCTACCTCTAACATGAAATGTGATATCCAACTCTTTCCCCTTCCAAACCTGAGAGCCTTCCTATAGCATGAGATGTGATATCCAAGTCCTTCCCATTCCAATCCTGAGACCCTTCCTATAGCTTGAGATGTGATATCCAACTCCTTCCCATTCCAATCCTGAGACCCTTCCGATATCATGAGATGTGATATCTCAAAGCTTCTAATATCAATCTTGAGACCCTCCCTATAGCATGAGATATGATATCCAAGTCCTTCCCATTCCAATCCTGAGACCCTTCCTATAGCATGAGATGTGATATCTCAATGCTTCTAATACCAAACCTGAGAACCTTCCTATAACATGAGATGGGAATATCCACCTCCTTCCCATTCCAATCCTGAGACCCTTCCGATAGCAGAGATGTGATATCTCAATGCTTATACCAAACCTGAGATCCTTCCTATAACATGAGATGTGATATCCAACTCCTTCCCATTCCAATCCTGAGACACTTCCTATAGCATGAGATGTGATATCTCACTGCTTATACCAAACCTGAGACCCTTCCCATAGCATGAGATGTGATATCCAACTCCTTCCCATTCCAATCCTCAGACCCTTCCTATAGCATGAGATGTGATATCTCAATGCTTCTAATATCAAACTTGAGACCCTACCTATAGCATGAGATGTGATATCCAAGTCCTTCCCATTACAATCCTGAGACACTTCCTATAGCATGAGATGTGATATCCAACTCCTTCCCATTCCAATCCTGAGACCCTTCCTATAGCATGAGATATGATATCTCAATACTTCTAATACCAAACGTGAGATCCTTCCGATAACATGAGATGTGATATCCAAATCCTTCCCCTTCCAAACCTGAGACGCTCCCTTTAGCATGAGATGTGATATCCAACTCCTTCCCATTCCAATCCTGAGACCCTTCTGATAGCATGAGATGTGATATCTCAATGCTTCTAATACCAAACCTGAGATCCTTCCGATAGCATGAGATGTGATATCCCAATGCTTCTACCAAACCTGAGACCCATACTATGGCATGAGATGTGATATCCAACTCCTTCCCATTCCAATTCTGAGACCCTTCTTATACCATGAGACTTGATATCTCAATGCTTCTAATACCAAACCTGAGACCCATCCTATAACATGAGATGTGATATCCAAATCCTTCCCCTTCCAAACCTTAGACCCTTCCTTTATCATGAGATGTGATATCCAACTCCTTCCCATTCCAATCCTGAGACCCTTCCGATATCATGAGATTTGTTATCTCAATGCTTCTAATATCAAACTTGAGACCCTCCCTATAGCATGAGATGTGACATCCAAGTCCTTCCCATTCCAATCCTGAGACCCTTCCTATAACATGAGATGTGATATCCAACTCCTTCCCATTCCAACCTGAGACACTTCCTATAGCATGAGAAGGGATATCTAACTCCTTCCCAATCCAATCCTGAGACCCTTCCGATAGCAGAGATGTGATATCTCAATGCTTATACCAAACCTGAGACCCTTCCTATGGCCTGAGATGTCATATACAACTCCTTCCCATTCCAATCCTGAGTCCCTTCCTTTAGCATGAGATGTGATATCTCAATGCTTATACCAAATCTGAGACCCTTCCTATAGCATGAGATGTGATATCCAATTCCTTCCCATTCCAATCCTGAGACCCTTCCTATAGCATGAGATGTGATATCTCAATGCTTATACCAAACCTGAGAGCCTACCTATAGCATGAGATGTGATATCCAAGTCCATCCCATTCCAATCCTTAGACCCTTCCTACAGCATGCGATGTGATATCTCAATGATTCTAATACCAAACCAGAGACTCTTCCTATAACATGAGATGGGATATCCAACTCCTTCCCATTCCAATCCTGAGCGCTTCCGATAGCAGAGATGTGATATCTCAATGCTTATACCAAACCTGAGACCCTTCCTATAACATGAGATGTGATATCCAACTCCTTCCCGTTCCAAACCTGAGACACTAACTATAGCATATGTGATATCCAACTCCTTCCCATTCCAAACATGAGACCCTTCCTATAGCAAGAAAGTAATATCCAACTCCTACCCCTTCCAATCCTGAGACCCTTCCTATAGCAAGAGATGTGGTATCCAAATCCTTCCCATTCCAATCCTGAGACCCTTCCTATAACATGAGATGTGATATCCAACTCCTTCCCATTCCAACCTGAGACACTTCCTATAGCATGAGAAGGGATATCCAACTCCTTCCCAATCCAATCCTGAGACCCTTCCGATAGCAGAGATGTGATATCTCAATGCTTATACCAATCCTGAGACCCTTCCTATGGCATGAGATGTGATATCCAACTCCTTCCCAATCCAATCCTGAGACCCTTCCGATAGCAGAGACGTGATATCTCAATGCTTCTACCAAACCTGAGACCCTTCCTTTAGCATGAGATGTGATATCCAAATCCTTCACATTCCAATCCTGAGACCCTTCCTATAGCATGAGATGTGATATCTCAATGCTTCTAATACCAAACCTGAGATCCTTCCTATAACATGAGATGTGATATCCAATTCCTTCCCATTCCAAACCTGAGACCCTTCCTATTGGATGAGATGTGATATCCAACTCCTTCCCATTCCAACCCTGAGACCCTTCCTATAGCATGAGATGTGATGTCTCAATGCTTCTAATACCAAACCTGAGATCCTTCCTATAACATGAGATGTGATATCCAACTCCTTCCATTCCAATCCTGAGACCCGTCCTATAGCATGAGATGTGATATCTCAATGCTTATACCAAACCTGAGACCCTTCCTATAGCATGAGATGTGATATCCAACTGCTTCCCATTCCAATCCTGAGACCCTTCCTATAGCATGAGATGTGATATCTCAATGTTTCTAATACCAAACCTGAGATCCTTCCTCTAACATGAAATGTGATATCCAAATCCTTCCCTTTCCAAACCTAAGAGCCTATCTATAGCATGAGATCTGATATCCAAGTCCTTCCCATCCCAACCCTTAGACCCTTCCTACAGCATGCAATATGATATCTCAATGATTCTAATAACAAACCTGAGACGTGTCCTATAACATGAGATGGGATATCCAACTCCTTCCCATTCCAATCCTGAGACACTTCCGATAGCAGAGATGTGATATCTCAATGCTTATACCAAACCTGAGACCCTTCCTATAACATGAGATATGATATCTCAATACTTCTAATACCAAACGTGAGATCCTTCCGATAACATGAGATGTGATATCCAAATCCTTCCCCTTCCAAACCTGAGACGCTCCCTTTAGCATGAGATGTGATATCCAACTCCTTCCCATTCCAATCCTGAGACCCTTCTGATAGCATGAGATGTGATATCTCAATGCTTCTAATACCAAACCTGAGATCCTTCCGATAGCATGAGATGTGATATCCCAATGCTTCTACCAAACCTGAGACCCATACTATGGCATGAGATGTGATATCAAACTACTTCCCATTCCAATCCTGAGACCCTTCCTATAGCTTGAGGTGTGATATCCAACTCCTTCCCATTCCAATTCTGAGACCCTTCTTATACCATGAGACTTGATATCTCAATGCTTCTAATACCAAACCTGAGACCCGTCCTATAACATGAGATGTGATATCCAAATCCTTCCCCTTCCAAACCTTAGACCCTTCCTTTATCATGAGATGTGATATCCAACTCCTTCCCATTCCAATCCTGAGACCCTTCCGATATCATGAGATTTGTTATCTCAATGCTTCTAATATCAAACTTGAGACCCTCCCTATAGCATGAGATGTGACATCCAAGTCCTTCCCATTCCAATCCTGAGACCCTTCCTATAACATGAGATGTGATATCCAACTCCTTCCCATTCCAACCTGAGACACTTCCTATAGCATGAGAAGGGATATCTAACTCCTTCCCAATCCAATCCTGAGACCCTTCCGATAGCAGAGATGTGATATCTCAATGCTTATACCAAACCTGAGACCCTTCCTATGGCATGAGATGTGATATCCAACTCCTTGCCATTCAAATCCTGAGACCCTTCCTATAGCATGAGATGTGATATCTCTATGCTTCTAATACCAAACCTGAGACCCTTCCTATAACATGAGATGGGATATCCAACTCCTTCCCATTCCAATCCTGAGACCCTTCCGATAGCAGAGATGTGATATCTCAATGTTTATACTAAACCTGAGAACCTTCCTATGGCCTGAGATGTCATATACAACTCCTTCCCATTCCAATCCTGAGACCCTTCCTTTAGCATGAGATGTGATATCTCAATGCTTATACCAAATCTGGAACCCTTGCTATAGCATGAGATGTGATATCCAATTCCTTCCCATTCCAATCCTGAGACCCTTCCTATAGCATGAGATGTGATATCTCAATGCTTATACCAAACCTGAGAGCCTACCTATAGCATGAGATGTGATATCCAAGTCCATCCCATTCCAATCCTTAGACCCTTCCTACAGCATGCGATGTGATATCTCAATGATCTAATACCAAACCAGAGACTCTTCCTATAACATGAGATGGGATATCCAACTCCTTCCCATTCCAATCCTGAGCGCTTCCGATAGCAGAGATGTGATATCTCAATGCTTATACCAAACCTGAGACCCTTCCTATAACATGAGATGTGATATCCAACTCCTTCCCGTTCCAAACCTGAGACACTAACTATAGCATATGTGATATCCAACTCCTTCCCATTCCAAACATGAGACCCTTCCTATAGCAAGAAAGTAATATCCAACTCCTACCCATTCCAATCCTGAGACCCTTCCTATAGCAAGAGATGTGGTATCCAAATCCTTCCCATTCCAATCCTGAGACCCTTCCTATAACATGAGATGTGATATCCAACTCCTTCCCATTCCAACCTGAGACACTTCCTATAGCATGAGAAGGGATATCCAACTCCTTCCCAATCCAATCCTGAGACCCTTCCGATAGCAGATATGTGATATCTCAATGCTTATACCAATCCTGAGACCCTTCCTATGGCATGAGATATGATATCCAACTCCTTCCCAATCCAATCCTGAGACCCCTCCGATAGCAGAGACGTGATATCTCAATGCTTCTACCAAACCTGAGACCCTTCCTTTACCATGAGATGTGATATCCAAATCCTTCACATTCCAATCCTGAGACCCTTCCTATAGCATGAGATGTGATGTCTCAATGCTTCTAATACCAAACCTGAGATCCTTCCTATAACATGAGATGTGATATCCAACTCCTTCCATTCCAATCCTGAGACCCGTCCTATAGCATGAGATGTGATATCTCAATGCTTATACCAAACCTGAGACCCTTCCTATAGCATGAGATGTGATATCTCAATGTTTCTAATACCAAACCTGAGACCCTTCCTATAACATGAGATGTGATATCCAAATCCTTCCCGTTCCAAACCTGAGACCCTTCCTTTAGCATGAGATGTGATATCCAGAACCTTCCCATTCCAATCCTGAGACACTTCCTATAGCATGAGATGTGATATCTCAATGCTTCTAATATCAAAACTGAGACCCTCCCTATAGCATGATATGTGATATCTAAGTCCTTCCCATTCCAATCCTGAGACCCTCCCTATAGCATGAGATGTGATATCCAACTCCTTCCCATTCCAATCCTGAGACCCTTCCTATAGCATGAGATATGATATCTCAATACTTCTAATACCAAACGTGAGATCCTTCCGATAACATGAGATGTGATATCCAAATCCTTCCCCTTCCAATCCTGAGACTCTCCCTTTAGCATGAGATGTGATATCCAACTCCTTCCTATTCCAATCCTGAGACTCTTCTGATAGCATGAGATGTGATATCTCAATGCTTCTAATACCAAACCTGAGATCCTTCCGATAGCATGAGATGTGATATCTCAAAGCTTCTAATACCAAACCTGAGATCCTTCCTATAACATGAGATGTGATATCCAAATCCTTCCCCTTCCAAACCTGAGACCCTCCCTTTAGCATGAGATGTGATATCCAACTCCTTCCCATTCCATTCCTGAGACCCTTCTGATAGCATGAGATGTGATATCTCAATGCTTCTAATACCAAACCTGAGATCCTACCTCTAACATGAAATGTGATATCCAACTCTTTCCCCTTCCAAACCTGAGAGCCTTCCTATAGCATGAGATGTGATATCCAAGTCCTTCCCATTCCAATCCTGAGACCCTTCCTATAGCTTGAGATGTGATATCCAACTCCTTCCCATTCCAATCCTGAGACCCTTCCGATATCATGAGATGTGATATCTCAAAGCTTCTAATATCAATCTTGAGACCCTCCCTATAGCATGAGATATGATATCCAAGTCCTTCCCATTCCAATCCTGAGACCCTTCCTATAGCATGAGATGTGATATCTCAATGCTTCTAATACCAAACCTGAGAACCTTCCTATAACATGAGATGGGAATATCCACCTCCTTCCCATTCCAATCCTGAGACCCTTCCGATAGCAGAGATGTGATATCTCAATGCTTATACCAAACCTGAGATCCTTCCTATAACATGAGATGTGATATCCAACTCCTTCCCATTCCAATCCTGAGACACTTCCTATAGCATGAGATGTGATATCTCACTGCTTATACCAAACCTGAGACCCTTCCCATAGCATGAGATGTGATATCCAACTCCTTCCCATTCCAATCCTCAGACCCTTCCTATAGCATGAGATGTGATATCTCAATGCTTCTAATATCAAACTTGAGACCCTACCTATAGCATGAGATGTGATATCCAAGTCCTTCCCATTACAATCCTGAGACACTTCCTATAGCATGAGATGTGATATCCAACTCCTTCCCATTCCAATCCTGAGACCCTTCCTATAGCATGAGATATGATATCTCAATACTTCTAATACCAAACGTGAGATCCTTCCGATAACATGAGATGTGATATCCAAATCCTTCCCCTTCCAAACCTGAGACGCTCCCTTTAGCATGAGATGTGATATCCAACTCCTTCCCATTCCAATCCTGAGACCCTTCTGATAGCATGAGATGTGATATCTCAATGCTTCTAATACCAAACCTGAGATCCTTCCGATAGCATGAGATGTGATATCCCAATGCTTCTACCAAACCTGAGACCCATACTATGGCATGAGATGTGATATCAAACTACTTCCCATTCCAATCCTGAGACCCTTCCTATAGCTTGAGGTGTGATATCCAACTCCTTCCCATTCCAATTCTGAGACCCTTCTTATACCATGAGACTTGATATCTCAATGCTTCTAATACCAAACCTGAGACCCATCCTATAACATGAGATGTGATATCCAAATCCTTCCCCTTCCAAACCTTAGACCCTTCCTTTATCATGAGATGTGATATCCAACTCCTTCCCATTCCAATCCTGAGACCCTTCCGATATCATGAGATTTGTTATCTCAATGCTTCTAATATCAAACTTGAGACCCTCCCTATAGCATGAGATGTGACATCCAAGTCCTTCCCATTCCAATCCTGAGACCCTTCCTATAACATGAGATGTGATATCCAACTCCTTCCCATTCCAACCTGAGACACTTCCTATAGCATGAGAAGGGATATCTAACTCCTTCCCAATCCAATCCTGAGACCCTTCCGATAGCAGAGATGTGATATCTCAATGCTTATACCAAACCTGAGACCCTTCCTATGGCCTGAGATGTCATATACAACTCCTTCCCATTCCAATCCTGAGTCCCTTCCTTTAGCATGAGATGTGATATCTCAATGCTTATACCAAATCTGAGACCCTTCCTATAGCATGAGATGTGATATCCAATTCCTTCCCATTCCAATCCTGAGACCCTTCCTATAGCATGAGATGTGATATCTCAATGCTTATACCAAACCTGAGAGCCTACCTATAGCATGAGATGTGATATCCAAGTCCATCCCATTCCAATCCTTAGACCCTTCCTACAGCATGCGATGTGATATCTCAATGATTCTAATACCAAACCAGAGACTCTTCCTATAACATGAGATGGGATATCCAACTCCTTCCCATTCCAATCCTGAGCGCTTCCGATAGCAGAGATGTGATATCTCAATGCTTATACCAAACCTGAGACCCTTCCTATAACATGAGATGTGATATCCAACTCCTTCCCGTTCCAAACCTGAGACACTAACTATAGCATATGTGATATCCAACTCCTTCCCATTCCAAACATGAGACCCTTCCTATAGCAAGAAAGTAATATCCAACTCCTACCCCTTCCAATCCTGAGACCCTTCCTATAGCAAGAGATGTGGTATCCAAATCCTTCCCATTCCAATCCTGAGACCCTTCCTATAACATGAGATGTGATATCCAACTCCTTCCCATTCCAACCTGAGACACTTCCTATAGCATGAGAAGGGATATCCAACTCCTTCCCAATCCAATCCTGAGACCCTTCCGATAGCAGAGATGTGATATCTCAATGCTTATACCAATCCTGAGACCCTTCCTATGGCATGAGATGTGATATCCAACTCCTTCCCAATCCAATCCTGAGACCCTTCCGATAGCAGAGACGTGATATCTCAATGCTTCTACCAAACCTGAGACCCTTCCTTTAGCATGAGATGTGATATCCAAATCCTTCACATTCCAATCCTGAGACCCTTCCTATAGCATGAGATGTGATATCTCAATGCTTCTAATACCAAACCTGAGATCCTTCCTATAACATGAGATGTGATATCCAATTCCTTCCCATTCCAAACCTGAGACCCTTCCTATTGGATGAGATGTGATATCCAACTCCTTCCCATTCCAACCCTGAGACCCTTCCTATAGCATGAGATGTGATGTCTCAATGCTTCTAATACCAAACCTGAGATCCTTCCTATAACATGAGATGTGATATCCAACTCCTTCCATTCCAATCCTGAGACCCGTCCTATAGCATGAGATGTGATATCTCAATGCTTATACCAAACCTGAGACCCTTCCTATAGCATGAGATGTGATATCCAACTGCTTCCCATTCCAATCCTGAGACCCTTCCTATAGCATGAGATGTGATATCTCAATGTTTCTAATACCAAACCTGAGATCCTTCCTCTAACATGAAATGTGATATCCAAATCCTTCCCTTTCCAAACCTAAGAGCCTATCTATAGCATGAGATCTGATATCCAAGTCCTTCCCATCCCAACCCTTAGACCCTTCCTACAGCATGCAATATGATATCTCAATGATTCTAATAACAAACCTGAGACGTGTCCTATAACATGAGATGGGATATCCAACTCCTTCCCATTCCAATCCTGAGACACTTCCGATAGCAGAGATGTGATATCTCAATGCTTATACCAAACCTGAGACCCTTCCTATAACATGAGATATGATATCTCAATACTTCTAATACCAAACGTGAGATCCTTCCGATAACATGAGATGTGATATCCAAATCCTTCCCCTTCCAAACCTGAGACGCTCCCTTTAGCATGAGATGTGATATCCAACTCCTTCCCATTCCAATCCTGAGACCCTTCTGATAGCATGAGATGTGATATCTCAATGCTTCTAATACCAAACCTGAGATCCTTCCGATAGCATGAGATGTGATATCCCAATGCTTCTACCAAACCTGAGACCCATACTATGGCATGAGATGTGATATCAAACTACTTCCCATTCCAATCCTGAGACCCTTCCTATAGCTTGAGGTGTGATATCCAACTCCTTCCCATTCCAATTCTGAGACCCTTCTTATACCATGAGACTTGATATCTCAATGCTTCTAATACCAAACCTGAGACCCGTCCTATAACATGAGATGTGATATCCAAATCCTTCCCCTTCCAAACCTTAGACCCTTCCTTTATCATGAGATGTGATATCCAACTCCTTCCCATTCCAATCCTGAGACCCTTCCGATATCATGAGATTTGTTATCTCAATGCTTCTAATATCAAACTTGAGACCCTCCCTATAGCATGAGATGTGACATCCAAGTCCTTCCCATTCCAATCCTGAGACCCTTCCTATAACATGAGATGTGATATCCAACTCCTTCCCATTCCAACCTGAGACACTTCCTATAGCATGAGAAGGGATATCTAACTCCTTCCCAATCCAATCCTGAGACCCTTCCGATAGCAGAGATGTCATATCTCAATGCTTATACCAAACCTGAGACCCTTCCTATGGCATGAGATGTGATATCCAACTCCTTGCCATTCAAATCCTGAGACCCTTCCTATAGCATGAGATGTGATATCTCTATGCTTCTAATACCAAACCTGAGACCCTTCCTATAACATGAGATGGGATATCCAACTCCTTCCCATTCCAATCCTGAGACCCTTCCGATAGCAGAGATGTGATATCTCAATGTTTATACTAAACCTGAGAACCTTCCTATGGCCTGAGATGTCATATACAACTCCTTCCCATTCCAATCCTGAGACCCTTCCTTTAGCATGAGATGTGATATCTCAATGCTTATACCAAATCTGAGACCCTTCCTATAGCATGAGATGTGATATCCAATTCCTTCCCATTCCAATCCTGAGACCCTTCCTATAGCATGAGATGTGATATCTCAATGCTTATACCAAACCTGAGAGCCTACCTATAGCATGAGATGTGATATCCAAGTCCATCCCATTCCAATCCTTAGACCCTTCCTACAGCATGCGATGTGATATCTCAATGATTCTAATACCAAACCAGAGACTCTTCCTATAACATGAGATGGGATATCCAACTCCTTCCCATTCCAATCCTGAGCGCTTCCGATAGCAGAGATGTGATATCTCAATGCTTATACCAAACCTGAGACCCTTCCTATAACATGAGATGTGATATCCAACTCCTTCCCGTTCCAAACCTGAGACACTAACTATAGCATATGTGATATCCAACTCCTTCCCATTCCAAACATGAGACCCTTCCTATAGCAAGAAAGTAATATCCAACTCCTACCCATTCCAATCCTGAGACCCTTCCTATAGCAAGAGATGTGGTATCCAAATCCTTCCCATTCCAATCCTGAGACCCTTCCTATAACATGAGATGTGATATCCAACTCCTTCCCATTCCAACCTGAGACACTTCCTATAGCATGAGAAGGGATATCCAACTCCTTCCCAATCCAATCCTGAGACCCTTCCGATAGCAGAGATGTGATATCTCAATGCTTATACAAATCCTGAGACCCTTCCTATGGCATGAGATGTGATATCCAACTCCTTCCCAATCCAATCCTGAGACCCTTCCGATAGCAGAGACGTGATATCTCAATGCTTCTACCAAACCTGAGACCCTTCCTTTAGCATGAGATGTGATATCCAAATCCTTCACATTCCAATCCTGAGACCCTTCCTATAGCATGAGATGTGATATCTCAATGCTTCTAATACCAAACCTGAGATCCTTCCTATAACATGAGATGTGATATCCAATTCCTTCCCATTCCAAACCTGAGACCCTTCCTATTGGATGAGATGTGATATCCAACTCCTTCCCATTCCAACCCTGAGACCCTTCCTATAGCATGAGATGTGATGTCTCAATGCTTCTAATACCAAACCTGAGATCCTTCCTATAACATGAGATGTGATATCCAACTCCTTCCATTCCAATCCTGAGACCCGTCCTATAGCATGAGATGTGATATCTCAATGCTTATACCAAACCTGAGACCCTTCCTATAGCATGAGATGTGATATCCAACTGCTTCCCATTCCAATCCTGAGACCCTTCCTATAGCATGAGATGTGATATCTCAATGTTTCTAATACCAAACCTGAGATCCTTCCTCTAACATGAAATGTGATATCCAACTCCTTCCCTTTCCAAACCTAAGAGCCTATCTATAGCATGAGATGTGATATCCAAGTCCTTCCCATCCCAACCCTTAGACCCTTCCTACAGCATGCAATATGATATCTCAATGATTCTAATAACAAACCTGAGACGTGTCCTATAACATGAGATGGGATATCCAACTCCTTCCCATTCCAATCCTGAGACACTTCCGATAGCAGAGATGTGATATCTCAATGCTTATACCAAACCTGAGACCCTTCCTATAACATGAGATGTGATATCCAAATCCTTCCCGTTCCAAACCTGAGACCCTTCCTTTAGCATGAGATGTGATATCCAGAACCTTCCCATTCCAATCCTGAGACACTTCCTATAGCATGAGATGTGATATCTCAATGCTTCTAATATCAAAACTGAGACCCTCCCTATAGCATGATATGTGATATCTAAGTCCTTCCCATTCCAATCCTGAGACCCTCCCTATAGCATGAGATGTGATATCCAACTCCTTCCCATTCCAATCCTGAGACCCTTCCTATAGCATGAGATATGATATCTCAATACTTCTAATACCAAACGTGAGATCCTTCCGATAACATGAGATGTGATATCCAAATCCTTCCCCTTCCAATCCTGAGACCCTCCCTTTAGCATGAGATGTGATATCCAACTCCTTCCTATTCCAATCCTGAGACTCTTCTGATAGCATGAGATGTGATATCTCAATGCTTCTAATACCAAACCTGAGATCCTTCCGATAGCATGAGATGTGATATCTCAATGCTTCTAATACCAAACCTGAGATCCTTCCTATAACATGAGATGTGATATCCAAATCCTTCCCCTTCCAAACCTGAGACCCTCCCTTTAGCATGAGATGTGATATCCAACTCCTTCCCATTCCATTCCTGAGACCCTTCTGATAGCATGAGATGTGATATCTCAATGCCTCTAATACCAAACCTGAGATCCTACCTCTAACATGAAATGTGATATCCAACTATTTCCCCTTCCAAACCTGAGAGCCTTCCTATAGCATGAGATGTGATATCCAAGTCCTTCCCATTCCAATCCTGAGACCCTTCCTATAGCTTGAGATGTGATATCCAACTCCTTCCCATTCCAATTCTGAGACCCTTCCTATACTATGAGACTTGATATCTCAATGCTTCTAATACAAACGTGAGACCCGTAATATAACATGAGATGTGATATCCAAATCCTTCCCCTTCCAAACCTTAGACCCTTCCTTTATCATGAGATGTGATATCCAACTCCTTCCCATTCCAATCCTGAGACCCTTCGGATATCATGAGATGTGATATCTCAAAGCTTCTAATATCAAACTTGAGACCCTCCCTATAGCATGAGATGTGATATCCAAGTCCTTCCCATTCCAATCCTGAGACCCTTCCTATAGCATGAGATGTGATATCTCAATGCTTCTAATACCAAACCTGAGAACCTTCCTATAACATGAGATGGGAATATCCAACTCCTTCCCATTCCAATCCTGAGACCCTTCCGATAGCAGAGATGTGATATCTCAATGCTTATACCAAACCTGAGATCCTTCCTATAACATGAGATGTGATATCCAACTCCTTCCCATTCCAATCCTGAGACACTTCCTATAGCATGAGATGTGATATCTCACTGCTTATACCAAACCTGAGACCCTTCCCATAGCATGAGATGTGATATTCAACTCCTTCCCATTCCAATCCTCAGACCCTTCCTATAGCATGAGATGTGATATCTCAATGCTTCTAATATCAAACTTGAGACCCTACCTATAGCATGAGATGTGATATCCAAGTCCTTCCCATTACAATCCTGAGACACTTCCTATAGCATGAGATGTGATAGCCAACTCCTTCCCATTCCAATCCTGAGACCCTTCCTATAGCATGAGATATGATATCTCAATACTTCTAATACCAAACGTGAGATCCTTCCGATAACATGAGATGTGATATCCAAATCCTTCCCCTTCCAAACCTGAGACGCTCCCTTTAGCATGAGATGTGATATCCAACTCCTTCCCATTCCAATCCTGAGACCCTTCTGATAGCATGAGATGTGATATCTCAATGCTTCTAATACCAAACCTGAGATCCTTCCGATAGCATGAGATGTGATATCTCAATGCTTCTAATACCAAACCTGAGCTCCTTCCTATAACATGAGATGTGATATCCAAATCCTTCCCCTTCCAAAACTGAGACCCTCCCTTTAGCATGAGATGTGATATCCAACTCCTTCCCATTCCATTCCCGAGACCCTTCTGATAGCATGAGATGTGATATCTCAATGCCTCTAATACCAAACCTGAGATCCTACCTCTAACATGAAATGTGATATCCAACTCTTTCCCCTTCCAAACCTGAGAGCCTTCCTATAGCATGAGATGTGATATCCAAGTCCTTCCCATTCCAATCCTGAGACCCTTCCTATAGCTTGAGATGTGATATCCAACTCCTTCCCATTCCAATTCTGAGACCCTTCCTATACTCTGAGACTTGATATCTCAATGCTTCTAATACCAAACCTGAGACTCGTAATATAACATGAGATGTGATATCCAAATCCTTCCCCTTCCAAACCTTAGACCCTTCCTTTATCATGAGATGTGATATCCAACTCCTTCCCATTCCAATCCTGAGACCCTTCCGATATCATGAGATGTGATATCTCAAAGCTTCTAATATCAAACTTGAGACCCTCCCTATAGCATGAGATGTGATATCCAAGTCCTTCCCATTCCAATCCTGAGACCCTTCCTATAGCATGAGATGTGATATCTCAATGCTTCTAATACCAAACCTGAGACCCTTCCTATTACATGAGATGGGAATATCCAACTCCTTCCCATTCCAATCCTGAGACCCTTCCGATAGCAGAGATGTGATATCTCAATGCTTATACCAAACCTGAGACCCTTCGTATGGCATGAGATGTGATATCCAACTCCTTGCCATTCAAATCCTGAGACCCTTCCTATAGCATGAGAAGGGATATCCAACTCCTTCCCAATCCAATCCTGAGACCCTTCCGATAGCAGAGACGTGATATCTCAATGCTTCTACCAAACCTGAGACCCTTCCTTTAGCATGAGATGTGATATCCAAATCCTTCACATTCCAATCCTGAGACCCTTCCCATAGCATGAGATGTGATATCTCAATGCTTCTAATACCAAACCTGAGATCCTTCCTATAACATGAGATGTGATATCCAATTCCTTCCCATTCCAAACCTGAGACCCTTCCTATTGGATGAGTTGTGATATCCAACTCCTTCCCATTCCAACCCTGAGACCCTTCCTATAGCATGAGATGTGATGTCTCAATGATTCTAATACCAAACCTGAGATCCTTCCTATAACATAAGATGTGATATCCAACTCCTTCCATTCCAATCCTGAGACCCGTCCTATAGCATGAGATGTGATATCTCAATGCTTATACCAAACCTGAGACCCTTCCTATAGCATGAGATGTGATATCCAACTACTTCCCATTCCAATCCTGAGACCCTTCCTATAGCATGAGATGTGATATCTCAATGCTTCTAATACCAAACCTGAGATCCCTCCTCTAACATGAAATGTGATATCCAACTCCTTCCCTTTCCAAACCTAAGAGCCTATCTATAGCATGAGATGTGATATCCAGGTCCTTCCTATTCCAATCCTTAGACCCTTCCTACAGCATGCAATATGATATCTCAATGATTCTAATAACAAACCTGAGACCCGTCCTATAGCATGAGATATGATATCCAAGTCCTTCCCATTCCAATCCTGAGACCCTTCCTATAACATGAAATGTGATATCCAACTCCTTCCCATTCCAACCTGAGACCCTTCCTATAGCATGAGATGGGATATCCAACTTCTTCAAAATCCAATACTGATACCCTTCCGATAGCATGAGATGTGATATCCCAATGCTTCTACCAAACCTGAGACCCATACTATGGCATGAGATGTGATATCAAACTCCTTCCCATTCCAATCCTGAGACCCTTCCTATAGCTTGAGGTGTGATATCCAACTCCTTCCCATTCCAATTCTGAGACCCTTCTTATACCATGAGAATTGATATCTCAATGCTTCTAATACCAAACCTGAGACCCGTCCTATAACATGAGATGTGATATCCAAATCCTTCCCCTTCCAAACCTTAGACCCTTCCTTTATCATGAGATGTGATATCCAACTCCTTCCCATTCCAATCCTGAGACCCTTCCGATATCATGAGATTTGTTATCTCAATGCTTCTAATATCAAACTTGAGACCCTCCCTATAGCATGAGATGTGACATCCAAGTCCTTCCCATTGCAATCCTGAGACCCTTCCTATAGCATGAGATGTGATATCTCTATGCTTCTAATACCAAACCTGAGACCCTTCCTATAACATGAGATGGGAGATCCAACTCCTTCCCATTCCAATCCTGAGACCTTTCCGATAGCAGAGATGTGATATCTCAATGCTTATACCAAACCTGAGACCCTTCCTATGGCCTGAGATGTCATATACAACTCCTTCCCATTCCAATCCTGAGACCCTTCCTTTAGCATGAGATGTGATATCTCAATGCTTATACCAAATCTGAGACCCTTCCTATAGCATGAGATGTGATATCCAATTCCTTCCCATTCCAATCATGAGACCCTTCCTATAGCATGAGATGTGATATCTCAATGCTTATACCAAACCTGAGAGCCTACCTATAGCATGAGATGTGATATCCAATTCCATCCCATTCCAATCCTTAGACCCTTCCTACAGCAAGCAATGTGATATCTCAATGCTTATACCAAACCTGAGACCCTTCTTATAACATGAGATGTGATATCCAACTCCTTCCCGTTCCAAACCTGAGACACTAACTATAGCATATGTGATATCCAACTCCTTCCCATTCCAAACATGAGACCCTTCCTATAGCAAGAAAGTAATATCCAACTCCTACCCATTCCAATCCTGAGACCCTTCCTATAGCAAGAGATGTGATATCCAAATCCTTCCCATTCCAATCCTGAGACCCTTCCTATAACATGAGATGTGATATCCAACTCCTTCCCATTCCAACCTGAGACACTTCCTATAGCATGAGAAGGGATATCCAACTCCTTCCCAATCCAATCCTGAGACCCTTCCGATAGCAGAGATGTGATATCTCAATGCTTATACCAAACCTGAGACCCTTCCTATGGCATGAGATGTGATATCCAACTCCTTGCCATTCAAATCCTGAGACCCTTCCTATAGCATGAGAAGGGATATCCAACTCCTTCCCAATCCAATCCTGAGACCCTTCCGATAGCAGCGACGTGATATCTCAATGCTTCTACCAAACCTGAGACCCTTCCTTTAGCATGAGATGTGATATCCAAATCCTTCACATTCCAATCCTGAGACCCTTCCTTTAGCATGAGATGTGATATCCAACTCCTTCCCATTCCAACCTGAGACACTTCCTATAGCATGAGAAGGGATATCCAACTCCTTCCCAATCCAATCCTGAGACCCTTCCGATAGCAGAGATGTGATATCTCAATGCTTATACCAAACCTGAGACCCTTCCTATGGCATGAGATGTGATATCCAACTCCTTGCCATTCAAATCCTGAGACCCTTCCTATAGCATGAAAAGGAATATCCAACTCCTTCCCAATCCAATCCTGAGACCCTTCCGATAGCAGAGACGTGAAATCTCAATGCTTCTACCAAACCTGAGACCCTTCCTTTAGCATGAGATGTGATATCCAAATCCTTCACATTCCAATCCTGAGACCCTTCCTATAGCATGCGATTTGATATCTCAATGCTTCTAATACCAAACGTGAGATCCTTCCTATAACATGAGATGTGATATCCAAATCCTTCCCCTTCCAAACCTGAGACCCTCCCTTTAGCATGAAATGTGATATCCAACTCCTTCCTATTCCAATCCTGAGACTCTTCTGATAGCATGAGATGTGATATCTCAATGCTTCTAATACCAAACCTGAGATCCTTCCGATAGCATGAGATGTGATATCTCAATGCTTCTAATACCAAACCTGAGATCCTTCCTATAACATGAGATGTGATATCCAACTCTTTCCCCTTCCAAACCTGAGAGCCTTCTGATAGCATGAGATGTGATATCTCAATGCCTCTAATACCAAACCTGAGATCCTACCTCTAACATGAAATGAGATATCCAACTCTTTCCCCTTCCAAACCTGAGAGCCTTCCTATAACATGAGATGTGATATCCAAGTCCATCCCATTCCAATCCTTAGACCCTTCCTACAGCATGCGATGTGATATCTCAATGATTCTAATACCAAACCAGAGACTCTTCCTATAACATGAGATGGGATATCCAACTCCTTCCCATTCCAATTCTGAGACCCTTCCTATACTATGAGACTTGATATCTCAATGCTTCTAATACCAAACCTGAGACCCGTAATATAACATGAGATGTGATATCCAAATCCTTCCCCTTCCAAACCTTAGACCCTTCCTTTATCATGAGATGTGATATCCAACTCCTTCCCATTCCAATCCTGAGACCCTTCCGATATCATGAGATGTGATATCTCAAAGCTTCTAATATCAAACTTGAGACCCTCCCTATAGCATGAGATGTGATATCCAAGTCCTTCCCATTCCAATCCTGAGACCCTTCCTATAGCGTGAGATGTGATATCTCAATGCTTCTAATACCAAACCTGAGACCCTTCCTATAACATGAGATGGGAATATCCAACTCCTTCCCATTCCAATCTTGAGACCCTTCCGATAGCAGAGATGTGATATCTCAATGCTTATACCAAACCTGAGATCCTTCCTATAACATGAGATGTGATATCCAACTCCTTCCCATTCCAATCCTGAGACACTTCCTATAGCATGAGATGTGATATCTCACTGCTTATACCAAACCTGAGACCCTTCCCATTGCAGGAGATGTGATATCCAACTCCTTCCCATTCCAATCCTCAGACCCTTCCTATAGCATGAGATGTGATATCTCAATGCTTCTAATGTCAAACTTGAGACCCTACCTATAGCATGAGATGTGATATCCAAGTCCTTCCCATTCCAATCCTGAGACACTTCCTATAGCATGAGATGTGATATCTCAATGCTTCTAATACCAAACCTGAGACTCTTCCTATAACATGAGATGGGATATCCAACTCCTTCCCATTCCAATCCTGAGACCCTTTTGATAGCAGAGATGTGATATCTCAATGTTTATACCAAACCTGAGACCCTTCCTACGGCATGAGATGTCATATTCAACTCCTTCCCATTCCAATCCTGAGACCCTTCCTATAGCATGAGATTTGATATCCAACTCCTTCCCATTCCAATCCTGAGACCCTTCCTATAGCATGAGATGTGATGTCTCAATGCTTCTAATACCAAACCTGAGATCCTTCCTATGACATGAGATGTGATATCCAACTCCTTCCATTCCAATCCTGAGACCATCCTATAGCATGAGATGTGATATCTCAATGCTTATACCAAACCTGAGACCCTTCCTATAGCATGAGATGTGATATCCAACTCCTTCCCATTCCAATCATGAGACCCTTCCTATAGCATGAGATGTGATATCTCAATGCTTCTAATACCAAACCTGAGATCCTTCCTCTAACATGAAATGTGAGATCCGACTCCTTCCCTTTCCAAACCTAAGAGCCTATCTATAGCATGAGATGTGATATCCAAGTCCTTCACATTCCAACCCTTAGACCCTTCCTACAGCATGCAATATGATATCTCAATGATTCTAATAACAAACCTGAGACCCGTCCTATAACATGAGATGGGATATCCAACTCCTTCCCATTCCAATCCTGAGACACTTCCGATAGCAGAGATGTGATATCTCAATGTTTATACCAAACCTGAGACCCTTCCTATAACATGAGATGTGATATCCAACTCCTTCCCGTTCCAAACCTGAGACCCTTCCTTTAGCATGAGATGTGATATCCAGCTCCTTCCCATTCCAATCCTGAGACACTTCTGATAGCATGAGATGTGATATCTCAATGCTTCTAATATCAAAACTGAGACCCTCCCTATAGCATGATATGTGATATCTAAGTCCTTCCCATTCCAATCCTGAGACCCTTCCTATAGCATGAGATGTGATATCTCAATGCTTCTACCAAACCAGAGACCCTTCCTTTAGCATGAGATATGATATCCAACTCCTTCCCATTCCAATCCTGAGACCCTTCCTATAGCATGAGATGTGATATCTCAATACTTCTAATACCAAACCTGAGATCCATCCTATAACATGAGATGTGATATCCAACTCCTTCCCTTTCCAAACCTGAGAGCCGTTCTATAGCATGAGATGTGATATCCAGGTCCTTCCCATTCCAATCCTTAGACCCTTCCTACAGCATGCAATATGATATCTCAATGATTCTAATAACAAACCTGAGACCCGTCCTATAGCATGAGATATGATATCCAAGTCCTTCCCATTCCAATCCTGAGACCCTTCCTATAACATGAAATGTGATATCCAACTCCTTCCCATTCCAACCTGAGACCCTTCCTATAGCATGAGATGGGATATCCAACTTCTTCCAAATCCAATACTGATACCCTTCCGATAGCATGAGATGTGATATCCCAATGCTTCTACCAAACCTGAGACCCATACTATGGCATGAGATGTGATATCAAACTCCTTCCCATTCCAATCCTGAGACCCTTCCTATAGCTTGAGGTGTGATATCCAACTCCTTCCCATTCCAATTCTGAGACCCTTCTTATACCATGAGACTTGATATCTCAATGCTTCTAATATTAAACCTGAGACCCGTCCTATAACATGAGATGTGATATCCAAATCCTTCCCCTTCCAAACCTTAGACCCTTCCTTTATCATGAGATGTGATATCCAACTCCTTCCCATTCCAATCCTGAGACCCTTCCTATATCATGAGATTTGTTATCTCAATGCTTCTAATATCAAACTTGAGACCCTCCCTATAGCATGAGATGTGACATCCAAGTCCTTCCCATTCCAATCCTGAGACCCTTCCTATAGCATGAGATGTGATATCTCTATGCTTCTAATACCAAACCTGAGACCCTTCCTATAACATGAGATGGGATATCCAACTCCTTCCCATTCCAATCCTGAGACCTTTCCGATAGCAGAGATGTGATATCTCAATGCTTATACCAAACCTGAGAACCTTCCTATGGCCTGAGATGTCATATACAACTCCTTCCCATTCCAATCCTGAGACCCTTCCTTTAGCATGAGATGTGATATCTCAATGCTTATACCAAATCTGAGACCCTTCCTATAGCATGAGATGTGATATCCAATTCCTTCCCATTCCAATCCTGAGACCCTTCCTATAGCATGAGATGTGATATCTCAATGCTTATACCAAATCTGAGACCCTTCCTATAGCATGAGATGTGATATCCAAGTCCATCCCATTCCCATCCTTAGACCCTTCCTACAGCATGCGATGTGATATCTCAATGATTCTAATACCAAACCAGAGACTCTTCCTATAACATGAGATGGGATATCCAACTCCTTCCCATTCCAATCCTGAGCCGCTTCCGATAGCAGAGATGTGATATCTCACTGCTTATACCAAACCTGAGACCCTTCCTATAACATGAGATGTGATATCCAACTCCTTCCCATTCCAAACATGAGACCCTTCCTATAGCAAGAAAGTAATATCCAACTCCTACCCATTCCAATCCTGAGACCCTTCCTATAGCAAGAGATGTGATATCCAAATCCTTCCCATTCCAATCCTGAGACCCTTCCTATAACATGAGATGTGATATCCAACTCCTTCCCATTCCAATCCTGAGACACTTCCTATAGCATGAGATGTGATATCTCAATGCTTCTAATACCAAACCTGAGACTCTTCCTATAACATGAGATGGGATATCCAACTCCTTCCCATTCCAATCCTGAGACCCTTTTGATAGCAGAGATGTGATATCTCAATGTTTATACCAAACCTGAGACCCTTCCTACGGCATGAGATGTCATATTCAACTCCTTCCCATTCCAATCCTGAGACGCTTCCTATAGCATGAGATTTGATATCCAACTCCTTCCCATTCCAATCCTGAGACCCTTCCTATAGCATGAGATGTGATGTCTCAATGCTTCTAATACCAAACCTGAGATCCTTCCTATAACATGAGATGTGATATCCAACTCCTTCCATTCCAATCCTGAGACCCTTCCTATAGCATGAGATGTGATATCTCAATGCTTATACCAAACCTGAGACCCTTCCTATAGCATGAGATGTGATATCCAACTCCTTCCCATTCCAATCCTGAGACCCTTCCTATAGCATGAGATGTGATATCTCAATGCTTCTAATACCAAACCTGAGATCCTTCCTCTAACATGAAATGTTATATCCAACTCCTTCCCTTTCCAAACCTAAGAGCCTATCTATAGCATGAGATGTGATATCCAGGTCCTTCACATTCCAACCCTTAGACCCTTCCTACAGCATGCAATATGATATCTCAATGATTCTAATAACAAACCTGAGACCCGTCCTATAACATGAGATGGGATATCCAACTCCTTCCCATTCCAATCCTGAGACACTTCCGATAGCAGAGATGTGATATCTCAATGTTTATACCAAACCTGAGACCCTTCCTATAACATGAGATGTGATATCCAACTCCTTCCCGTTCCAAACCTGAGACCCTTCCTTTAGCATGAGATGTGATATCCAGCTCCTTCCCATTCCAATCCTGAGACACTTCCGATAGCATGAGATGTGATATCTCAATGCTTCTAATATCAAAACTGAGACCCTCCCTATAGCATGATATGTGATATCTAAGTCCTTCCCATTCCAATCCTGAGACCCTTCCTATAGCATGAGATGTGATATCTCAATGCTTCTACCAAACCTGAGACCCTTCCTTTAGCATGAGATGTGATATCCAACTCCTTCCCATTCCAATCCTGAGACCCTTCCTATAGCATGAGATGTGATATCTCAATACTTCTAATACCAAACCTGAGATCCTTCCGATAACATGAGATGTGATATCTCAATACTTCTAATACCAAACCTGAGATCCATCCTATAACATGAGATGTGATATCCAACTCCTTCCCTTTCCAAACCTGAGAGCCGTTCTATAGCATGAGATGTGATATCCAGGTCCTTCCCATTCCAATCCTTAGACCCTTCCTACAGCATGCAATATGATATCTCAATGATTCTAATAACAAACCTGAGACCCGTCCTATAGCATGAGATATGATATCCAAGTCCTTCCCATTCCAATCCTGAGACCCTTCCTATAACATGAAATGTGATATCCAACTCCTTCCCATTCCAACCTGAGACCTTTCCTATAGCATGAAATGGGATATCCAACTTCTTCCAAATCCAATACTGATACCCTTCCGATAGCATGAGATGTGATATCCCAATGCTTCTACCAAACCTGAGACCCATACTATGGCATGAGATGTGATATCAAACTCCTTCCCATTCCAATCCTGAGACCCTTCCGATATCATGAGATTTGTTATCTCAATGCTTCTAATATCAAACTTGAGACCCTCCCTATAGCATGAGATGTGACATCCAAGTCCTTCCCATTCCAATCCTGAGACCCTTCCTATAGCATGAGATGTGATATCTCTATGCTTCTAATACCAAACCTGAGACCCTTCCTATAACATGAGATGGGATATCCAACTCCTTCCCATTCCAATCCTGAGACCTTTCCGATAGCAGAGATGTGATATCTCAATGCTTATACCAAACCTGAGACCCTTCCTATGGCATGAGATGTGATATCCAACTCCTTGCCATTCAAATCCTGAGACCCTTCCTATAGCATGAAAAGGAATATCCAACTCCTTCCCAATCCAATCCTGAGACCCTTCCGATAGCAGAGACGTGAAATCTCAATGCTTCTACCAAACGTGAGATCCTTCCTATAACATGAGATGTGATATCCAAATCCTTCCCCTTCCAAACCTGAGACCCTCCCTTTAGCATGAAATGTGATATCCAACTCCTTCCTATTCCAATCCTGAGACTCTTCTGATAGCATGAGATGTGATATCTCAATGCTTCTAATACCAAACCTGAGATCCTTCCGATAGCATGAGATGTGATATCTCAATGCTTCTAATACCAAACCTGAGATCCTTCCTATAACATGAGATGTGATATCCAACTCTTTCCCCTTCCAAACCTGAGAGCCTTCTGATAGCATGAGATGTGATATCTCAATGCCTCTAATACCAAACCTGAGATCCTACCTCTAACATGAAATGAGATATCCAACTCTTTCCCCTTCCAAACCTGAGAGCCTTCCTATAACATGAGATGTGATATCCAAGTCCATCCCATTCCAATCCTTAGACCCTTCCTACAGCATGCGATGTGATATCTCAATGATTCTAATACCAAACCAGAGACTCTTCCTATAACATGAGATGGGATATCCAACTCCTTCCCATTCCAATTCTGAGACCCTTCCTATACTATGAGACTTGATATCTCAATGCTTCTAATACCAAACCTGAGACCCGTAATATAACATGAGATGTGATATCCAAATCCTTCCCCTTCCAAACCTTAGACCCTTCCTTTATCATGAGATGTGATATCCAACTCCTTCCCATTCCAATCCTGAGACCCTTCCGATATCATGAGATGTGATATCTCAAAGCTTCTAATATCAAACTTGAGACCCTCCCTATAGCATGAGATGTGATATCCAAGTCCTTCCCATTCCAATCCTGAGACCCTTCCTATAGCGTGAGATGTGATATCTCAATGCTTCTAATACCAAACCTGAGACCCTTCCTATAACATGAGATGGGAATATCCAACTCCTTCCCATTCCAATCTTGAGACCCTTCCGATAGCAGAGATGTGATATCTCAATGCTTATACCAAACCTGAGATCCTTCCTATAACATGAGATGTGATATCCAACTCCTTCCCATTCCAATCCTGAGACACTTCCTATAGCATGAGATGTGATA
Organism: Ambystoma mexicanum; assembly: GCF_040938575.1. Taxonomy (NCBI): domain Eukaryota; kingdom Metazoa; phylum Chordata; class Amphibia; order Caudata; family Ambystomatidae; genus Ambystoma; species Ambystoma mexicanum. Next base: position 1,776,542 of record NW_027182443.1, read on the forward strand.
TCTCACTGCTTATACCAAACCTGAGACCCTTCCCATAGCAGGAGATGTGATATCCAACTCCTTCCCATTCCAATCCTCAGACCCTTCCTATAGCATGAGATGTGATATCTCAATGCTTCTAATGTCAAACTTGAGACCCTACCTATAGCATGAGATGTGATATCCAAGTCCTTCCCATTCCAATCCTGAGACACTTCCTATAGCATGAGATGTGATATCTCAATGCTTCTAATACCAAACCTGAGACTCTTCCTATAACATGAGATGGGATATCCAACTCCTTCCCATTCCAATCCTGAGACCCTTTTGATAGCAGAGATGTGATATCTCAATGTTTATACCAAACCTGAGACCCTTCCTACGGCATGAGATGTCATATTCAACTCCTTCCCATTCCAATCCTGAGACCCTTCCTATAGCATGAGATTTGATATCCAACTCCTTCCCATTCCAATCCTGAGACCCTTCCTATAGCATGAGATGTGATGTCTCAATGCTTCTAATACCAAACCTGAGATCCTTCCTATGACATGAGATGTGATATCCAACTCCTTCCATTCCAATCCTGAGACCATCCTATAGCATGAGATGTGATATCTCAATGCTTATACCAAACCTGAGACCCTTCCTATAGCATGAGATGTGATATCCAACTCCTTCCCATTCCAATCATGAGACCCTTCCTATAGCATGAGATGTGATATCTCAATGCTTCTAATACCAAACCTGAGATCCTTCCTCTAACATGAAATGTGAGATCCGACTCCTTCCCTTTCCAAACCTAAGAGCCTATCTATAGCATGAGATGTGATATCCAAGTCCTTCACATTCCAACCCTTAGACCCTTCCTACAGCATGCAATATGATATCTCAATGATTCTAATAACAAACCTGAGACCCGTCCTATAACATGAGATGGGATATCCAACTCCTTCCCATTCCAATCCTGAGACACTTCCGATAGCAGAGATGTGATATCTCAATGTTTATACCAAACCTGAGACCCTTCCTATAACATGAGATGTGATATCCAACTCCTTCCCGTTCCAAACCTGAGACCCTTCCTTTAGCATGAGATGTGATATCCAGCTCCTTCCCATTCCAATCCTGAGACACTTCCGATAGCATGAGATGTGATATCTCAATGCTTCTAATATCAAAACTGAGACCCTCCCTATAGCATGATATGTGATATCTAAGTCCTTCCCATTCCAATCCTGAGACCCTTCCTATAGCATGAGATGTGATATCTCAATGCTTCTACCAAACCTGAGACCCTTCCTTTAGCATGAGATATGATATCCAACTCCTTCCCATTCCAATCCTGAGACCCTTCCTATAGCATGAGATGTGATATCTCAATACTTCTAATACCAAACCTGAGATCCATCCTATAACATGAGATGTGATATTCAACTCCTTCCCTTTCCAAACCTGAGAGCCGTTCTATAGCATGAGATGTGATATCCAGGTCCTTCCCATTCCAATCCTTAGACCCTTCCTACAGCATGCAATATGATATCTCAATGATTCTAATAACAAACCTGAGACCCGTCCTATAGCATGAGATATGATATCCAAGTCCTTCCCATTCCAATCCTGAGACCCTTCCTATAACATGAAATGTGATATCCAACTCCTTCCCATTCCAACCTGAGACCCTTCCTATAGCATGAGATGGGATATCCAACTTCTTCCAAATCCAATACTGATACCCTTCCGATAGCATGAGATGTGATATCCCAATGCTTCTACCAAACCTGAGACCCATACTATGGCATGAGATGTGATATCAAACTCCTTCCCATTCCAATCCTGAGACCCTTCCTATAGCTTGAGGTGTGATATCCAACTCCTTCCCATTCCAATTCTGAGACCCTTCTTATACCATGAGACTTGATATCTCAATGCTTCTAATATTAAACCTGAGACCCGTCCTATAACATGAGATGTGATATCCAACTCCTTCCCATTCCAAACATGAGACCCTTCCTATAGCAAGAAAGTAATATCCAACTCCTACCCATTCCAATCCTGAGACCCTTCCTATAGCAAGAGATGTGATATCCAAATCCTTCCCATTCCAATCCTGAGACCCTTCCTATAACATGAGATGTGATATCCAACTCCTTCCCATTCCAATCCTGAGACACTTCCTATAGCATGAGATGTGATATCTCAATGCTTCTAATACCAAACCTGAGACTCTTCCTATAACATGAGATGGGATATCCAACTCCTTCCCATTCCAATCCTGAGACCCTTTTGATAGCAGAGATGTGATATCTCAATGTTTATACCAAACCTGAGACCCTTCCTACGGCATGAGATGTCATATTCAACTCCTTCCCATTCCAATCCTGAGACGCTTCCTATAGCATGAGATTTGATATCCAACTCCTTCCCATTCCAATCCTGAGACCCTTCCTATAGCATGAGATGTGATGTCTCAATGCTTCTAATACCAAACCTGAGATCCTTCCTATAACATGAGATGTGATATCCAACTCCTTCCATTCCAATCCTGAGACCCTTCCTATAGCATGAGATGTGATATCTCAATGCTTATACCAAACCTGAGACCCTTCCTATAGCATGAGATGTGATATCCAACTCCTTCCCATTCCAATCCTGAGACCCTTCCTATAGCATGAGATGTGATATCTCAATGCTTCTAATACCAAACCTGAGATCCTTCCTCTAACATGAAATGTTATATCCAACTCCTTCCCTTTCCAAACCTAAGAGCCTATCTATAGCATGAGATGTGATATCCAGGTCCTTCACATTCCAACCCTTAGACCCTTCCTACAGCATGCAATATGATATCTCAATGATTCTAATAACAAACCTGAGACCCGTCCTATAACATGAGATGGGATATCCAACTCCTTCCCATTCCAATCCTGAGACACTTCCGATAGCAGAGATGTGATATCTCAATGTTTATACCAAACCTGAGACCCTTCCTATAACATGAGATGTGATATCCAACTCCTTCCCGTTCCAAACCTGAGACCCTTCCTTTAGCATGAGATGTGATATCCAGCTCCTTCCCATTCCAATCCTGAGACACTTCCGATAGCATGAGATGTGATATCTCAATGCTTCTAATATCAAAACTGAGACCCTCCCTATAGCATGATATGTGATATCTAAGTCCTTCCCATTCCAATCCTGAGACCCTTCCTATAGCATGAGATGTGATATCTCAATGCTTCTACCAAACCTGAGACCCTTCCTTTAGCATGAGATGTGATATCCAACTCCTTCCCATTCCAATCCTGAGACCCTTCCTATAGCATGAGATGTGATATCTCAATACTTCTAATACCAAACCTGAGATCCTTCCGATAACATGAGATGTGATATCTCAATACTTCTAATACCAAACCTGAGATCCATCCTATAACATGAGATGTGATATCCAACTCCTTCCCTTTCCAAACCTGAGAGCCGTTCTATAGCATGAGATGTGATATCCAGGTCCTTCCCATTCCAATCCTTAGACCCTTCCTACAGCATGCAATATGATATCTCAATGATTCTAATAACAAACCTGAGACCCGTCCTATAGCATGAGATATGATATCCAAGTCCTTCCCATTCCAATCCTGAGACCCTTCCTATAACATGAAATGTGATATCCAACTCCTTCCCATTCCAACCTGAGACCTTTCCTATAGCATGAAATGGGATATCCAACTTCTTCCAAATCCAATACTGATACCCTTCCGATAGCATGAGATGTGATATCCCAATGCTTCTACCAAACCTGAGACCCATACTATGGCATGAGATGTGATATCAAACTCCTTCCCATTCCAATCCTGAGACCCTTCCGATATCATGAGATTTGTTATCTCAATGCTTCTAATATCAAACTTGAGACCCTCCCTATAGCATGAGATGTGACATCCAAGTCCTTCCCATTCCAATCCTGAGACCCTTCCTATAGCATGAGATGTGATATCTCTATGCTTCTAATACCAAACCTGAGACCCTTCCTATAACATGAGATGGGATATCCAACTCCTTCCCATTCCAATCCTGAGACCTTTCCGATAGCAGAGATGTGATATCTCAATGCTTATACCAAACCTGAGACCCTTCCTATGGCATGAGATGTGATATCCAACTCCTTGCCATTCAAATCCTGAGACCCTTCCTATAGCATGAAAAGGAATATCCAACTCCTTCCCAATCCAATCCTGAGACCCTTCCGATAGCAGAGACGTGAAATCTCAATGCTTCTACCAAACGTGAGATCCTTCCTATAACATGAGATGTGATATCCAAATCCTTCCCCTTCCAAACCTGAGACCCTCCCTTTAGCATGAAATGTGATATCCAACTCCTTCCTATTCCAATCCTGAGACTCTTCTGATAGCATGAGATGTGATATCTCAATGCTTCTAATACCAAACCTGAGATCCTTCCGATAGCATGAGATGAGATATCTCAATGCTTCTAATACCAAACCTGAGATCCTTCCTATAACATGAGATGTGATATCCAACTCTTTCCCCTTCCAAACCTGAGAGCCTTCTGATAGCATGAGATGTGATATCTCAATGCCTCTAATACCAAACCTGAGATCCTACCTCTAACATGAAATGAGATATCCAACTCTTTCCCCTTCCAAACCTGAGAGCCTTCCTATAACATGAGATGTGATATCCAAGTCCATCCCATTCCAATCCTTAGACCCTTCCTACAGCATGCGATGTGATATCTCAATGATTCTAATACCAAACCAGAGACTCTTCCTATAACATGAGATGGGATATCCAACTCCTTCCCATTCCAATTCTGAGACCCTTCCTATACTATGAGACTTGATATCTCAATGCTTCTAATACCAAACCTGAGACCCGTAATATAACATGAGATGTGATATCCAAATCCTTCCCCTTCCAAACCTTAGACCCTTCCTTTATCATGAGATGTGATATCCAACTCCTTCCCATTCCAATCCTGAGACCCTTCCGATATCATGAGATGTGATATCTCAAAGCTTCTAATATCAAACTTGAGACCCTCCCTATAGCATGAGATGTGATATCCAAGTCCTTCCCATTCCAATCCTGAGACCCTTCCTATAGCGTGAGATGTGATATCTCAATGCTTCTAATACCAAACCTGAGACCCTTCCTATAACATGAGATGGGAATATCCAACTCCTTCCCATTCCAATCTTGAGACCCTTCCGATAGCAGAGATGTGATATCTCAATGCTTATACCAAACCTGAGATCCTTCCTATAACATGAGATGTGATATCCAACTCCTTCCCATTCCAATCCTGAGACACTTCCTATAGCATGAGATGTGATATCTCACTGCTTATACCAAACCTGAGACCCTTCCCATAGCAGGAGATGTGATATCCAACTCCTTCCCATTCCAATCCTCAGACCCTTCCTATAGCATGAGATGTGATATCTCAATGCTTCTAATGTCAAACTTGAGACCCTACCTATAGCATGAGATGTGATATCCAAGTCCTTCCCATTCCAATCCTGAGACACTTCCTATAGCATGAGATGTGATATCTCAATGCTTCTAATACCAAACCTGAGACTCTTCCTATAACATGAGATGGGATATCCAACTCCTTCCCATTCCAATCCTGAGACCCTTTTGATAGCAGAGATGTGATATCTCAATGTTTATACCAAACCTGAGACCCTTCCTACGGCATGAGATGTCATATTCAACTCCTTCCCATTCCAATCCTGAGACCCTTCCTATAGCATGAGATTTGATATCCAACTCCTTCCCATTCCAATCCTGAGACCCTTCCTATAGCATGAGATGTGATGTCTCAATGCTTCTAATACCAAACCTGAGATCCTTCCTATGACATGAGATGTGATATCCAACTCCTTCCATTCCAATCCTGAGACCATCCTATAGCATGAGATGTGATATCTCAATGCTTATACCAAACCTGAGACCCTTCCTATAGCATGAGATGTGATATCCAACTCCTTCCCATTCCAATCATGAGACCCTTCCTATAGCATGAGATGTGATATCTCAATGCTTCTAATACCAAACCTGAGATCCTTCCTCTAACATGAAATGTGAGATCCGACTCCTTCCCTTTCCAAACCTAAGAGCCTATCTATAGCATGAGATGTGATATCCAAGTCCTTCACATTCCAACCCTTAGACCCTTCCTACAGCATGCAATATGATATCTCAATGATTCTAATAACAAACCTGAGACCCGTCCTATAACATGAGATGGGATATCCAACTCCTTCCCATTCCAATCCTGAGACACTTCCGATAGCAGAGATGTGATATCTCAATGTTTATACCAAACCTGAGACCCTTCCTATAACATGAGATGTGATATCCAACTCCTTCCCGTTCCAAACCTGAGACCCTTCCTTTAGCATGAGATGTGATATCCAGCTCCTTCCCATTCCAATCCTGAGACACTTCCGATAGCATGAGATGTGATATCTCAATGCTTCTAATATCAAAACTGAGACCCTCCCTATAGCATGATATGTGATATCTAAGTCCTTCCCATTCCAATCCTGAGACCCTTCCTATAGCATGAGATGTGATATCTCAATGCTTCTACCAAACCTGAGACCCTTCCTTTAGCATGAGATATGATATCCAACTCCTTCCCATTCCAATCCTGAGACCCTTCCTATAGCATGAGATGTGATATCTCAATACTTCTAATACCAAACCTGAGATCCATCCTATAACATGAGATGTGATATTCAACTCCTTCCCTTTCCAAACCTGAGAGCCGTTCTATAGCATGAGATGTGATATCCAGGTCCTTCCCATTCCAATCCTTAGACCCTTCCTACAGCATGCAATATGATATCTCAATGATTCTAATAACAAACCTGAGACCCGTCCTATAGCATGAGATATGATATCCAAGTCCTTCCCATTCCAATCCTGAGACCCTTCCTATAACATGAAATGTGATATCCAACTCCTTCCCATTCCAACCTGAGACCCTTCCTATAGCATGAGATGGGATATCCAACTTCTTCCAAATCCAATACTGATACCCTTCCGATAGCATGAGATGTGATATCCCAATGCTTCTACCAAACCTGAGACCCATACTATGGCATGAGATGTGATATCAAACTCCTTCCCATTCCAATCCTGAGACCCTTCCTATAGCTTGAGGTGTGATATCCAACTCCTTCCCATTCCAATTCTGAGACCCTTCTTATACCATGAGACTTGATATCTCAATGCTTCTAATATTAAACCTGAGACCCGTCCTATAACATGAGATGTGATATCCAAATCCTTCCCCTTCCAAACCTTAGACCCTTCCTTTATCATGAGATGTGATATCCAACTCCTTCCCATTCCAATCCTGAGACCCTTCCGATATCATGAGATTTGTTATCTCAATGCTTCTAATATCAAACTTGAGACCCTCCCTATAGCATGAGATGTGACATCCAAGTCCTTCCCATTCCAATCCTGAGACCCTTCCTATAGCATGAGATGTGATATCTCTATGCTTCTAATACCAAACCTGAGACCCTTCCTATAACATGAGATGGGATATCCAACTCCTTCCCATTCCAATCCTGAGACCTTTCCGATAGCAGAGATGTGATATCTCAATGCTTATACCAAACCTGAGAACCTTCCTATGGCCTGAGATGTCATATACAACTCCTTCCCATTCCAATCCTGAGACCCTTCCTTTAGCATGAGATGTGATATCTCAATGCTTATACCAAATCTGAGACCCTTCCTATAGCATGAGATGTGATATCCAATTCCTTCCCATTCCAATCCTGAGACCCTTCCTATAGCATGAGATGTGATATCTCAATGCTTATACCAAATCTGAGACCCTTCCTATAGCATGAGATGTGATATCCAAGTCCATCCCATTCCCATCCTTAGACCCTTCCTACAGCATGCGATGTGATATCTCAATGATTCTAATACCAAACCAGAGACTCTTCCTATAACATGAGATGGGATATCCAACTCCTTCCCATTCCAATCCTGAGCCGCTTCCGATAGCAGAGATGTGATATCTCACTGCTTATACCAAACCTGAGACCCTTCCTATAACATGAGATGTGATATCCAACTCCTTCCCATTCCAAACATGAGACCCTTCCTATAGCAAGAAAGTAATATCCAACTCCTACCCATTCCAATCCTGAGACCCTTCCTATAGCAAGAGATGTGATATCCAAATCCTTCCCATTCCAATCCTGAGACCCTTCCTATAACATGAGATGTGATATCCAACTCCTTCCCATTCCAATCCTGAGACACTTCCTATAGCATGAGATGTGATATCTCAATGCTTCTAATACCAAACCTGAGACTCTTCCTATAACATGAGATGGGATATCCAACTCCTTCCCATTCCAATCCTGAGACCCTTTTGATAGCAGAGATGTGATATCTCAATGTTTATACCAAACCTGAGACCCTTCCTACGGCATGAGATGTCATATTCAACTCCTTCCCATTCCAATCCTGAGACGCTTCCTATAGCATGAGATTTGATATCCAACTCCTTCCCATTCCAATCCTGAGACCCTTCCAATAGCATGAGATGTGATGTCTCAATGCTTCTAATACCAAACCTGAGATCCTTCCTATAACATGAGATGTGATATCCAACTCCTTCCATTCCAATCCTGAGACCCTTCCTATAGCATGAGATGTGATATCTCAATGCTTATACCAAACCTGAGACCCTTCCTATAGCATGAGATGTGATATCCAACTCCTTCCCATTCCAATCCTGAGACCCTTCCTATAGCATGAGATGTGATATCTCAATGCTTCTAATACCAAACCTGAGATCCTTCCTCTAACATGAAATGTTATATCCAACTCCTTCCCTTTCCAAACCTAAGAGCCTATCTATAGCATGAGATGTGATATCCAGGTCCTTCACATTCCAACCCTTAGACCCTTCCTACAGCATGCAATATGATATCTCAATGATTCTAATAACAAACCTGAGACCCGTCCTATAACATGAGATGGGATATCCAACTCCTTCCCATTCCAATCCTGAGACACTTCCGATAGCAGAGATGTGATATCTCAATGTTTATACCAAACCTGAGACCCTTCCTATAACATGAGATGTGATATCCAACTCCTTCCCGTTCCAAACCTGAGACCCTTCCTTTAGCATGAGATGTGATATCCAGCTCCTTCCCATTCCAATCCTGAGACACTTCCGATAGCATGAGATGTGATATCTCAATGCTTCTAATATCAAAACTGAGACCCTCCCTATAGCATGATATGTGATATCTAAGTCCTTCCCATTCCAATCCTGAGACCCTTCCTATAGCATGAGATGTGATATCTCAATGCTTCTACCAAACCTGAGACCCTTCCTTTAGCATGAGATGTGATATCCAACTCCTTCCCATTCCAATCCTGAGACCCTTCCTATAGCATGAGATGTGATATCTCAATACTTCTAATACCAAACCTGAGATCCTTCCGATAACATGAGATGTGATATCTCAATACTTCTAATACCAAACCTGAGATCCATCCTATAACATGAGATGTGATATCCAACTCCTTCCCTTTCCAAACCTGAGAGCCGTTCTATAGCATGAGATGTGATATCCAGGTCCTTCCCATTCCAATCCTTAGACCCTTCCTACAGCATGCAATATGATATCTCAATGATTCTAATAACAAACCTGAGACCCGTCCTATAGCATGAGATATGATATCCAAGTCCTTCCCATTCCAATCCTGAGACCCTTCCTATAACATGAAATGTGATATCCAACTCCTTCCCATTCCAACCTGAGACCTTTCCTATAGCATGAAATGGGATATCCAACTTCTTCCAAATCCAATACTGATACCCTTCCGATAGCATGAGATGTGATATCCCAATGCTTCTACCAAACCTGAGACCCATACTATGGCATGAGATGTGATATCAAACTCCTTCCCATTCCAATCCTGAGACCCTTCCGATATCATGAGATTTGTTATCTCAATGCTTCTAATATCAAACTTGAGACCCTCCCTATAGCATGAGATGTGACATCCAAGTCCTTCCCATTCCAATCCTGAGACCCTTCCTATAGCATGAGATGTGATATCTCTATGCTTCTAATACCAAACCTGAGACCCTTCCTATAACATGAGATGGGATATCCAACTCCTTCCCATTCCAATCCTGAGACCTTTCCGATAGCAGAGATGTGATATCTCAATGCTAATACCAAACCTGAGAACCTTCCTATGGCCTGAGATGTCATATACAACTCCTTCCCATTCCAATCCTGAGACCCTTCCTTTAGCATGAGATGTGATATCTCAATGCTTATACCAAATCTGAGACACTTCCTATAGCATGAGATGTAATATCCAATTCCTTCCCATTCCAATCCTGAGACCCTTCCTATAGCATGTGATGTGATATCTCAATGCTTATACCAAACCTGAGAGCCTACCTATAACATGAGATGTGATATCCAAGTCTATCCCATTCCAATCCTTAGACCCTTCCTACAGCATGCGATGTGATATCGCAATAATTCTAATACCAAACCAGAGACTCTTCCTATAACATGAGATGGGATATCCAACTCCTTCCCATTCCAATCCTGAGCCGCTTCCGATAGCAGAGATGTGATATCTCAATGCTTATACCAAACCTGAGACCCTTCCTATAACATGAGATGTGATATCCAACTCCTTCCCGTTCCAAACCTGAGACACTAACTATAGCATATGTGATATCCAACTCCTTCCCATTCCAAACATGAGACCCTTCCTATAGCAAGAAAGTAATATCCAACTCCTACCCATTCCAATCCTGAGACCCTTCCTATAGCAAGAGATGTGATATCCAAATCCTTCCCATTCCAATCCTGAGACCCTTCCTATAACATGAGATGTGAGATCCAACTCCTTCCCATTCCAACCTGAGACACTTCCTATAGCATGAGAAGGGATATCCAACTCCTTCCCAATCCAATCCTGAGACCCTTCCGATAGCAGAGATGTGATATCTCAATGCTTATACCAAACCTGAGACCCTTCCTATGGCATGAGATGTGATATCCAACTCCTTGCCATTCAAATCCTGAGACCCTTCCTATAGCATGAGAAGGGATATCCAACTCCTTCCCAATCCAATCCTGAGACCCTTCCGATAGCAGCGACGTGATATCTCAATGCTTCTACCAAACCTGAGACCCTTCCTTTAGCATGAGATGTGATATCCAAATCCTTCACATTCCAATCCTGAGACCCTTCCTATAGCATGAGATGTGATATCTCAATGCTTCTAATACCAAACCTGAGATCCTTCCTATAACATGAGATGTGATATCCAATTCCTTCCCATTCCAAACCTGAGACCCTTCCTATTGGATGAGATGTGATATCCAACTCCTTCCCATTCCAACCCTGAGACCCTTCCTATAGCATGAGATTTGATGTCTCAATGCTTCTAATACCAAACCTGAGATCCTTCCTCTAACATGAAATGTGATATCCAACTCCTTCCCTTTCCAAACCTAAGAGCCTATCTATAGCATGAGATGTGATATCCAAGTCCTTCACATTCCAACACTTAGACCCTTCCTACAGCATGCAATATGATATCTCAATGATTCTAATAACAAACCTGAGACCCGTCCTATAACATGAGATGGGATATCCAACTCCTTCCATTCCAATCCTGAGACCCGTCCTATAGCATGAGATGTGATATCTCAAGGCTTATACCAAACCTGAGACCCTTCCTATAGCATGAGATGTGATATCCAACTGCTTCCCATTCCAATCCTGAGACCCTTCCTATAGCATGAGATGTGATATCTCAATGCTTCTAATACCAAACCTGAGATCCTTCCTCTAACATGAAATGTGATATCCAACTCCTTCCCTTTCCAAACCTAAGAGCCTATCTATAGCATGAGATGTGATATCCAAGTCCTTCACATTCCAACACTTAGACCCTTCCTACAGCATGCAATATGATATCTCAATGATTCTAATAACAAACCTGAGACCCGTCCTATAACATGAGATGGGATATCCAACTCCTTCCCATTCCAATCCTGAGACACTTCCGATAGCAGAGATGTGATATCTCAATGCTTATACCAAACCTGAGACCCTTCCTATAACATGAGATGTGATATCCAAATCCTTCCCGTTCCAAACCTGAGACCCTTCCTTTAGCATGAAATGTGATATCCTTCTCCTTCCCATTCCAATCCTGAGACACTTCCGATAGCATGAGATGTGATATCTCAATGCTTCTAATATCAAAACTGAGACCCTCCCTATAGCATGATATGTGATATCTAAGTCCTTCCCATTCCAATCCTGAGACCCTCCCTATAGCATGAGATGTGATATCCACCTCCTTCCCATTCCAATCCTGAGACCCTTCCTGTAGCATGAGATATGATATCTCAATACTTCTAATACCAATCGTGAGATCCTTCCGATAACATGAGATGTGATATCCAAATCCTTCCCCTTCCAAACCTGAGACCCTCCCTTTAGCATGAAATGTGATATCCAACTCCTTCCTATTCCAATCCTGAGACTCTTCTGATAGCATGAGATGTGATATCTCAATGCTTCTAATACCAAAGCTGAGATCCTTCCGATAGCATGAGATGTGATATCTCAATGCTTCTAATACCAAACCTGAGATCCTTCCTATAACATGAGATGTGATATCCAAATCCTTCCCCTTCCAAACCTGAGACCCTCCCTTTAGCATGAGATGTGATATCTAACTCCTTCCCATTTTATTCCTGAGACCCTTCTGATAGCATGAGATGTGATATCTCAATGCCTCTAATACCAAACCTGAGATCCTTCCTCTAACATGAAATGTGATATCCAACTCCTTCCCTTTCCAAACCTAAGAGCCTATCTATAGCATGAGATGTGATATCCAAGTCCTTCACATTCCAACACTTAGACCCTTCCTACAGCATGCAATATGATATCTCAATGATTCTAATAACAAACCTGAGACCCGTCCTATAACATGAGATGGGATATCCAACTCCTTCCATTCCAATCCTGAGACCCGTCCTATAGCATGAGATGTGATATCTCAAGGCTTATACCAAACCTGAGACCCTTCCTATAGCATGAGATGTGATATCCAACTGCTTCCCATTCCAATCCTGAGACCCTTCCTATAGCATGAGATGTGATATCTCAATGCTTCTAATACCAAACCTGAGATCCTTCCTCTAACATGAAATGTGATATCCAACTCCTTCCCTTTCCAAACCTAAGAGCCTATCTATAGCATGAGATGTGATATCCAAGTCCTTCACATTCCAACACTTAGACCCTTCCTACAGCATGCAATATGATATCTCAATGATTCTAATAACAAACCTGAGACCCGTCCTATAACATGAGATGGGATATCCAACTCCTTCCCATTCCAATCCTGAGACACTTCCGATAGCAGAGATGTGATATCTCAATGCTTATACCAAACCTGAGACCCTTCCTATAACATGAGATGTGATATCCAAATCCTTCCCGTTCCAAACCTGAGACCCTTCCTTTAGCATGAAATGTGATATCCAGCTCCTTCCCATTCCAATCCTGAGACACTTCCGATAGCATGAGATGTGATATCTCAATGCTTCTAATATCAAAACTGAGACCCTCCCTATAGCATGATATGTGATATCTAAGTCCTTCCCATTCCAATCCTGAGACCCTCCCTATAGCATGAGATGTGATATCCACCTCCTTCCCATTCCAATCCTGAGACCCTTCCTGTAGCATGAGATATGATATCTCAATACTTCTAATACCAAACGTGAGATCCTTCCGATAACATGAGATGTGATATCCAAATCCTTCCCCTTCCAAACCTGAGACCCTCCCTTTAGCATGAAATGTGATATCCAACTCCTTCCTATTCCAATCCTGAGACTCTTCTGATAGCATGAGATGTGATATCTCAATGCTTCTAATACCAAAGCTGAGATCCTTCCGATAGCATGAGATGTGATATCTCAATGCTTCTAATACCAAACCTGAGATCCTTCCTATAACATGAGATGTGATATCCAAATCCTTCCCCTTCCAAACCTGAGACCCTCCCTTTAGCATGAGATGTGATATCTAACTCCTTCCCATTTTATTCCTGAGACCCTTCTGATAGCATGAGATGTGATATCTCAATGCCTCTAATACCAAACCTGAGATCCTACCTCTAACATGAAATGAGATATCCAACTCTTTCCCCTTCCAAACCAGAGAGCCTTCCTATAGCATGAGATGTGATATCCAAGTCCTTCCCATTCCAATACTGAGACCCTTCCTATAGCTTGAGATGTGATATCCAACTCCTTCCCATTCCATTTCTGAGACCCTTCCTATAGCATGAGATGTGATATCTAAATGCTTATACCAAACCTGAGAGCCTACCTATAACATGAGATGTGATATCCAAGTCCATCCCATTCCAATCCTTAGACCCTTCCTACAGCATGCGATGTGATATCTCAATGATTCTAATACCAAACCAGAGACTCTTCCTATAACATGAGATGGGATATCCAACTCCTTCCCATTCCAATTTTGAGACCCTTCCTATACTATGAGACTTGATATCTCAATGCTTCTAATACCAAACCTGAGACCCGTAATATAACATGTGATGTGATATCCAAATCCTTCCCCTTCCAAACATTAGACCCTTCCTTTATCATGAGATGTGATATCCAACTCCTTCCCATTCCAATCCTGAGACCCTTCCGATATCATGAGATGTGATATCTCAAAGCTTCTAATATCAAACTTGAGACCCTCCCTATAGCATGAGATGTGATATCCAAGTCCTTCCCATTCCAATCCTGAGACCCTTCCTATAGCATGAGATGTGATATCTCAATGCTTCTAATACCAAACCTGAGACCCTTCCTATAACATGAGATGGGAATATCCAACTCCTTCCCATTCCAATCTTGAGACCCTTCCGATAGCAGAGATGTGATATCTCAATGCTTATACCAAACCTGAGATCCTTCCTATAACATGAGATGTGATATCCAACTCCTTCCCATTCCAATCCTGAGACACTTCCTATAGCATGAGATGTGATATCTCACTGCTTATACCAAACCTGAGACCCTTCCCATATCAGGAGATGTGATATCCAACTCCTTCCCATTCCAATCCTCAGACCCTTCCTATAGCATGAGATGTGATATCTCAATGCTTCTAATGTCAAACTTGAGACCCTACCTATAGCATGAGATGTGATATCCAAGTCCTTCCCATTCCAATCCTAAGACACTTCCTATAGCATGAGATGTGATATCTCAATGCTTCTAATACCAAACTTGAGACTCTTCCTATAACATGAGATGGGATATCCAACTCCTTCCCATTCCAATCCTGAGACCCTTTTGATAGCAGAGATGTGATATCTCAATGTTTATACCAAACCTGAGACCCTTCCTACGGCATGAGATGTCATATTCAACTCCTTCCCATTCCAATCCTGAGACCCTTCCTATAGCATGAGATTTGATATCCAACTCCTTCCCATTCCAATCCTGAGACCCTTCCTATAGCATGAGATGTGATGTCTCAATGCTTCTAATACCAAACCTGAGATCCTTCCTATAACATGAGATGTGATATCCAACTCCTTCCATTCCAATCCTGAGACCCTTCCTATAGCATGAGATGTGATGTATCAATGCTTATACCAAACCTGAGACCCTCCCTATAGCATGAGATGTGATATCCAAGTCCTTCCCATTCCAATCCTGAGACCCTTCCTATAGCATGAGATGTGATATCTCAATGCTTCTAATACCAAACCTGAGACCCTTCCTATAACATGAGATGGGAATATCCAACTCCTTCCCATTCCAATCTTGAGACCCTTCCGATAGCAGAGATGTGATATCTCAATGCTTATACCAAACCTGAGATCCTTCCTATAACATGAGATGTGATATCCAACTCCTTCCCATTCCAATCCTGAGACACTTCCTATAGCATGAGATGTGATATCTCACTGCTTATACCAAACCTGAGACCCTTCCCATAGCAGGAGATGTGATATCCAACTCCTTCCCATTCCAATCCTCAGACCCTTCCTATAGCATGAGATGTGATATCTCAATGCTTCTAATGTCAAACTTGAGACCCTACCTATAGCATGAGATGTGATATCCAAGTCCTTCCCATTCCAATCCTAAGACACTTCCTATAGCATGAGATGTGATATCTCAATGCTTCTAATACCAAACTTGAGACTCTTCCTATAACATGAGATGGGATATCCAACTCCTTCCCATTCCAATCCTGAGACCCTTTTGATAGCAGAGATGTGATATCTCAATGTTTATACCAAACCTGAGACCCTTCCTACGGCATGAGATGTCATATTCAACTCCTTCCCATACCAATCCTGAGACCCTTCCTATAGCATGAGATTTGATATCCAACTCCTTCCCATTCCAATCCTGAGACCCTTCCTATAGCATGAGATGTGATGTCTCAATGCTTCTAATACCAAACCTGAGATCCTTCCTATAACATGAGATGTGATATCCAACTCCTTCCATTCCAATCCTGAGACCCTTCCTATAGCATGAGATGTGATGTATCAATGCTTATACCAAACCTGAGACCCTTCCTATAGCATGAGATGTGATATCCAACTCCTTCCCATTCCAATCCTGAGACCCTTCCTATAGCATGAGATGTGATATCTCAATGCTTCTAATACCAATCCTGAGATCCTTCCTCTAACATGAAATGTGAGATCCAACTCCTTCCCTTTCCAAACCTAAGAGCCTATCTATAGCATGAGATGTGATATCCAAGTCCTTCACATTCCAACCCTTAGACCCTTCCTACAGCATGCAATATGATATCTCAATGATTCCAATAACAAACCTGAGACCCGTCCTATAACATGAGATGGGATATCCAACTCCTTCCCATTCCAATCCTGAGACACTTCCGATAGCAGAGATGTGATATCTCAATGTTTATACCAAACCTGAGACCCTTCCTATAACATGAGATGTGATATCCAACTCCTTCCCGTTCCAAACCTGAGACCCTTCCTTTAGCATGAGATGTGATATCCAGCTCCTTCCCATTCCAATCCTGAGACACTTCCGATAGCATGAGATGTGATATCTCAATGCTTCTAATATCAAAACTGAGACCCTCCCTATAGCATGATATGTGATATCTAAGTCCTTCCCATTCCAATCCTGAGACCCTTCCTATAGCATGAGATGTGATATCTCAAAGCTTCTACCAAACCTGAGACCCTTCCTTTAGCATGAGATGTGATATCCAACTCCTTCCCATTCCAATCCTGAGACCCTTCCTATAGCATGAGATGTGATATCTCAATACTTCTAATACCAAACCTGAGATCCTTCCGATAACATGAGATGTGATATCTCAATACTTCTAATACCAAACCTGAGATCCATACTATAACATGAGATGTGATATCCAACTCCTTCCCTTTCCAAACCTGAGAGCCGTTCTATAGCATGAGATGTGATATCCAGGTCCTTCCCATTCCAATCCTTAGACCCTTCCTACAGCATGCAATATGATATCTCAATGCTTATACCAAACCTGAGAACCTTCCTATGGCCTGAGATGTCATGGCCTGAGATGTCATATACAACTCCTTCCCATTCCAATCCTGAGACCCTTCCTTTAGCATGAGATGTGATATCTCAATGCTTATACCAAATCTGAGACCCTTCCTATAGCATGAGATGTGATATCCAATTCCTTCCCATTCCAATCCTGAGACCCTTCCTATAGCATGAGATGTGATATCTCAATGCTTATACCAAACCTGAGAGCCTACCTATAACATGAGATGTGATATCCAAGTCCATCCCATTCCAATCCTTAGACCCTTCCTACAGCATGCGATGTGATATCTCAATGATTCTAATACCAAACCAGAGACTCTTCCTATAACATGAGATGGGATATCCAACTCCTTCCCATTCCAATCCTGAGCCACTTCCGATAGCAGAGATGTGATATCTCAATGCTTATACCAAACCTGAGACCCTTCCTATAACATGAGATGTGATATCCAACTCCTTCCCGTTCCAAACCTGAGACACTAACTATAGCATATGTGATATCCAACTCCTTCCCATTCCAAACATGAGACCCTTCCTATAGCAAGAAAGTAATATCCAACTCCTACCCATTCCAATCCTGAGACCCTTCCTATAGCAAGAGATGTGATATCCAAATCCTTCCCATTCCAATCCTGAGACCCTTCCTATAACATGAGATGTGATATCCAACTCCTTCCCATTCCAACCTGAGACACTTCCTATAGCATGAGAAGGGATATCCAACTCCTTCCCAATCCAATCCTGAGACCCTTCCGATAGCAGAGATGTGATATCTCAATGCTTATACCAAACCTGAGACCCTTCCTATGGCATGAGATGTGATATCCAACTCCTTGCCATTCAAATCCTGAGACCCTTCCTATAGCATGAGAAGGGATATCCAACTCCTTCCCAATCCAATCCTGAGACCCTTCCGATAGCAGCGACGTGATATCTCAATGCTTCTACCAAACCTGAGACCCTTCCTTTAGCATGAGATGTGATATCCAAATCCTTCACATTCCAATCCTGAGACCCTTCCTATAGCATGAGATGTGATATCTCAATGCTTCTAATACCAAACCTGAGATCCTTCCTATAACATGAGATGTGATATCCAATTCCTTCCCATTCCAAACCTGAGACCCTTCCTATTGGATGAGATGTGATATCCAACTCCTTCCCATTCCAACCCTGAGACCCTTCCTATAGCATGAGATGTGATGTCTCAATGCTTATACCAAACCTGAGACCCTTCCTATAGCATGAGATGTGATATCCAACTGCTTCCCATTCCAATCCTGAGACCCTTCCTATAGCATGAGATGTGATATCTCAATGCTTCTAATACCAAACCTGAGATCCTTCCTCTAACATGAAATGTGATATCCAACTCCTTCCCTTTCCAAACCTAAGAGCCTATCTATAGCATGAGATGTGATATCCAAGTCCTTCACATTCCAACCCTTAGACCCTTCCTACAGCATGCAATATGATATCTCAATGATTCTAATAACAAACCTGAGACCCGTCCTATAACATGAGATGGGATATCCAACTCCTTCCCATTCCAATCCTGAGACACTTCCGATAGCAGAGATGTGATATCTCAATGCTTATACCAAACCTGAGACCCTTCCTATAACATGAGATGTGATATCCAAATCCTTCCCGTTCCAAACCTGAGACCCTTCCTTTAGCATGAGATGTGATATCCAGCTCCTTCCCATTCCAATCCTGAGACACTTCCGATAGCATGAGATGTGATATCTCAATGCTTCTAATATCAAAACTGCGACCCTCCCTATAGCATGATATGTGATATCTAAGTCCTTCCCATTCCAATCCTGAGACCCTCCCTATAGCATGAGATGTGATATCCAACTCCTTCCCATTCCAATCCTGAGACCCTTCCTATAGCATGAGATATGATATCTCAATACTTCTAATACCAAACGTGAGATCCTTCCGATAACATGAGATGTGATATCCAAATCCTTCCCCTTCCAAACCTGAGACCCTCCCTTTAGCATGAAATGTGATATCCAACTCCTTCCTATTCCAATCCTGAGACTCTTCTGATAGCATGAGATGTGATATCTCAATGCTTCTAATACCAAACCTGAGATCCTTCCGATAGCATGAGATGTGATATCTCAATGCTTCTAATACCAAACCTGAGATCCTTCCTATAACATGAGATGTGATATCCAAATCCTTCCCCTTCCAAACCTGAGACCCTCCCTTTAGCATGAGATGTGATATCTCAATGCCTCTAATACCAAACCTGAGATCCTTCCGATAGCATGAGATGTGATATCTCAATGCTTCTAATACCAAACCTGAGATCCTTCCTATAACATGAGATGTGATATCCAAATCCTTCCCATTCCATTCCTGAGACCCTTCTGATAGCATGAGATGTGATATCTCAATGCCTCTAATACCAAACCTGAGATCCTACCTCTAACATGAAATGAGATATCCAACTCTTTCCCCTTCCAAACCTGAGAGCCTTCCTATAGCATGAGATGTGATATCCAAGTCCTTCCCATTCCAATACTGAGACCCTTCCTATAGCTTGAGATGTGATATCCAACTCCTTCCCATTCCAATTCTGAGACCCTTCCTATAGCATGAGATGTGATATCTCAATGCTTATACCAAACCTGAGAGCCTACCTATAACATGAAATGTGATATCCAAGTCCATCCCATTCCAATCCTTAGACCCTTCCTACAGCATGCGATGTGATATCTCAATGATTCTAATACCAAACCAGAGACTCTTCCGATAACATGAGATGGGATATCCAACTCCTTCCCATTCCAATCCTGAGCCGCTTCCGATAGCAGAGATGTGATATCTCAATGCTTATACCAAACCTGAGACCCTTCCTATAACATGAGATGTGATATCCAACTCCTTCCCGTTCCAAACCTGAGACACTAACTATAGCATATGTGATATCCAACTCCTTCCCATTCCAAACATGAGACCCTTCCTATAGCAAGAAAGTAATATCCAACTCCTACCCATTCCAATCCTGAGACCCTTCCTATAGCAAGAGATGTGATATCCAAATCCTTCCCATTCCAATCCTGAGACCCTTCCTATAACATGAGATGTGATATCCAACTCCTTCCCATTCCAACCTGAGACACTTCCTATAGCATGAGAAGGGATATCCAACTCCTTCCCAATCCAATCCTGAGACCCTTCCGATAGCAGAGATGTGATATCTCAATGCTTATACCAAACCTGAGACCCTTCCTATGGCATGAGATGTGATATCCAACTCCTTGCCATTCAAATCCTGAGACCCTTCCTATAGCATGAGAAGGGATATCCAACTCCTTCCCAATCCAATCCTGAGACCCTTCCGATAGCAGCGACGTGATATCTCAATGCTTCTACCAAACCTGAGACCCTTCCTTTAGCATGAGATGTGATATCCAAATCCTTCACATTCCAATCCTGAGACCCTTCCTATAGCATGAGATGTGATATCTCAATGCTTCTAATACCAAACCTGAGATCCTTCCTATAACATGAGATGTGATATCCAATTCCTTCCCATTCCAAACCTGAGACCCTTCCTATTGGATGAGATGTGATATCCAACTCCTTCCCATTCCAACCCTGAGACCCTTCCTATAGCATGAGATGTGATGTCTCAATGCTTATACCAAACCTGAGACCCTTCCTATAGCATGAGATGTGATATCCAACTGCTTCCCATTCCAATCCTGAGACCCTTCCTATAGCATGAGATGTGATATCTCAATGCTTCTAATACCAAACCTGAGATCCTTCCTCTAACATGAAATGTGATATCCAACTCCTTCCCTTTCCAAACCTAAGAGCCTATCTATAGCATGAGATGTGATATCCAAGTCCTTCACATTCCAACCCTTAGACCCTTCCTACAGCATGCAATATGATATCTCAATGATTCTAATAACAAACCTGAGACCCGTCCTATAACATGAGATGGGATATCCAACTCCTTCCCATTCCAATCCTGAGACACTTCCGATAGCAGAGATGTGATATCTCAATGCTTATACCAAACCTGAGACCCTTCCTATAACATGAGATGTGATATCCAAATCCTTCCCGTTCCAAACCTGAGACCCTTCCTTTAGCATGAGATGTGATATCCAGCTCCTTCCCATTCCAATCCTGAGACACTTCCGATAGCATGAGATGTGATATCTCAATGCTTCTAATATCAAAACTGAGACCCTCCCTTTAGCATATGTGATATCTAAGTCCTTCCCATTCCAATCCTGAGACCCTCCCTATAGCATGAGATGTGATATCCAACTCCTTCCCCTTCCAATCCTGAGACCCTTCCTATAGCATGAGATATGATATCTCAATACTTCTAATACCAAACGTGAGATCCTTCCGATAACATGAGATGTGATATCCAAATCCTTCCCCTTCCAAACCTGAGACCCTCCCTTTAGCATGAAATGTGATATCCAACTCCTTCCTATTCCAATCCTGAGACTCTTCTGATAGCATGAGATGTGATATCTCAATGCTTCTAATACCAAACCTGAGATCCTTCCGATAGCATGAGATGTGATATCTCAATGCTTCTAATACCAAACCTGAGATCCTTCCTATAACATGAGATGTGATATCCAAATCCTTCCCCTTCCAAACCTGAGACCCTCCCTTTAGCATGAGATGTGATATCTCAATGCCTCTAATACCAAACCTGAGATCCTTCCGATAGCATGAGATGTGATATCTCAATGCTTCTAATACCAAACCTGAGATCCTTCCTATAACATGAGATGTGATATCCAAATCCTTCCCATTCCATTCCTGAGACCCTTCTGATAGCATGAGATGTGATATCTCAATGCCTCTAATACCAAACCTGAGATCCTACCTCTAACATGAAATGAGATATCCAACTCTTTCCCCTTCCAAACCTGAGAGCCTTCCTATAGCATGAGATGTGATATCCAAGTCCTTCCCATTCCAATACTGAGACCCTTCCTATAGCTTGAGATGTGATATCCAACTCCTTCCCATTCCAATTCTGAGACCCTTCCTATAGCATGAGATGTGATATCTCAATGCTTATACCAAACCTGAGAGCCTACCTAAAGCATGAGATGTGATATCCAAGTCCATCCCATTCCAATCCTTAGACCCTTCCTACAGCATGCGATGTGATATCTCAATGATTATAATACCAAACCAGAGACTCTTCCTATAACATGAGATGGGATATCCAACTCCTTCCCATTCCAATTCTGAGACCCTTCCTATACTATGAGACTTGATATCTCAATGCTTCTAATACCAAACCTGAGACCCGTAATATAACATGAGATGTGATATCCAAATCCTTCCCCTTCCAAACCTTAGACCCTTCCTTTATCATGAGATGTGATATCCAACTCCTTCCCATTCCAATCCTGAGACCCTTCCGATATCATGAGATGTGATATCTCAAAGCTTCTAATATCAAACTTGAGACCCTCCCTATAGCATGAGATGTGATATCCAAGTCCTTCCCATTCCAATCCTGAGACCCTTCCTATAGCATGAGATGTGATATCTCAATGCTTCTAATACCAAACCTGAGACCCTTCCTATAACATGAGATGGGAATATCCAACTCCTTCCCATTCCAATCTTGAGACCCTTCCGATAGCAGAGATGTGATATCTCAATGCTTATACCAAACCTGAGATCCTTCCTATAACATGAGATGTGATATCCAACTCCTTCCCATTCCAATCCTGAGACACTTCCTATAGCATGAGATGTGATATCTCACTGCTTATACCAAACCTGAGACCCTTCCCATAGCAGGAGATGTGATATCCAACTCCTTCCCATTCCAACCTGAGACACTTCCTATAGCATGAGAAGGGATATCCAACTCCTTCCCAATCCAAGCCTGAGACCCTTCCGATAGCAGAGATGTGATATCTCAATGCTTATACCAAACCTGAGACCCTTCCTATGGCATGAGATGTGATATCCAACTCCTTGCCATTCAAATCCTGAGACCCTTCCTATAGCATGAGAAGGGATATCCAACTCCTTCCCAATCCAATCCTGAGACCCTTCCGATAGCAGCGACGTGATATCTCAATGCTTCTACCAAACCTGAGACCCTTCCTTTAGCATGAGATGTGATATCCAAATCCTTCACATTCCAATCCTGAGACCCTTCCTATAGCATGAGATGTGATATCTCAATGCTTCTAATACCAAACCTGAGATCCTTCCTATAACATGAGATGTGATATCCAATTCCTTCCCATTCCAAACCTGAGACCCTTCCTATTGGATGAGATGTGATATCCAACTCCTTCCCATTCCAACCCTGAGACCCTTCCTATAGCATGAGATGTGATGTCTCAATGCGTCTAATACCAAACCTGAGATCCTTCCTATAACATGAGATGTGATATCCAACTCCTTCCATTCCAATCCTGAGACCCGTCCTATAGCATGAGATGTGATATCTCAATGCTTATACCAAACCTGAGACCCTTCCTATAGCATGAGATGTGATATCCAAGTCCTTCACATTCCAACCCTTAGACCCTTCCTACAGCATGCAATATGATATCTCAATGATTCTAATAACAAACCTGAGACCCGTCCTATAACATGAGATGGGATATCCAACTCCTTCCCATTCCAATCCTGAGACACTTCCGATAGCAGAGATGTGATATCTCAATGCTTATACCAAACCTGAGACCCTTCCTATAACATGAGATGTGATATCCAAATCCTTCCCGTTCCAAACCTGAGACACTTCCGATAGCATGAGATGTGATATCTCAATGCTTCTAATATCAAAACTGAGACCCTCCCTATAGCATGATATGTGATATCTAAGTCCTTCCCATTCCAATCCTGAGACCCTCCCTATAGCATGAGATGTGATATCCAACTCCTTCCCATTCCAATCCTGAGACCCTTCCTATAGCATGAGATATGATATCTCAATACTTCTAATACCAAACGTGAGATCCTTCCGATAACATGAGATGTGATATCCAAATCCTTCCCCTTCCAAACCTGAGACCCTCCCTTTAGCATGAAATGTGATATCCAACTCCTTCCTATTCCAATCCTGAGACTCTTCTGATAGCATGAGATGTGATATCTCAATGCTTCTAATACCAAACCTGAGATCCTTCCGATAGCATGAGATGTGATATCTCAATGCTTCTAATACCAAACCTGAGATCCTTCCTATAACATGAGATGTGATATCCAAATCCTTCCCCTTCCAAACCTGAGACCCTCCCTTTAGCATGAGATGTGATATCTAACTCCTTCCCATTCCATTCCTGAGACCCTTCTGATAGCATGAGATGTGATATCTCAATGCCTCTAATACCAAACCTGAGATCCTACCTCTAACATGAAATGAGATATCCAACTCTTTCCCCTTCCAAACCTGAGAGCCTTCCTATAGCATGAGATGTGATATCCAAGTCCTTCCCATTCCAATACTGAGACCCTTCCTATAGCTTGAGATGTGATATCCAACTCCTTCCCATTCCAATTCTGAGACCCTTCCTATAGCATGAGATGTGATATCTCAATGCTTATACCAAACCTGAGAGCCTACCTATAGCATGAGATGTGATATCCAAGTCCATCCCATTCCAATCCTTAGACCCTTCCTACAGCATGCGATGTGATATCTCAATGATTCTAATACCAAACCAGAGACTCTTCCTATAACATGAGATGGGATATCCAACTCCTTCCCATTCCAATTCTGAGACCCTTCCTATACTATGAGACTTGATATCTCAATGCTTCTAA
This sequence comes from Ambystoma mexicanum, assembly GCF_040938575.1. Lineage (NCBI taxonomy): Eukaryota > Metazoa > Chordata > Amphibia > Caudata > Ambystomatidae > Ambystoma > Ambystoma mexicanum. The sequence continues at coordinate 1,802,028 of NW_027182443.1, forward strand.
TACCAAACCTGAGACCCGTAATATAACATGAGATGTGATATCCAAATCCTTCCCCTTCCAAACCTTAGACCCTTCCTTTATCATGAGATGTGATATCCAACTCCTTCCCATTCCAATCCTGAGACCCTTCCGATATCATGAGATGTGATATCTCAAAGCTTCTAATATCAAACTTGAGACCCTCCCTATAGCATGAGATATGATATCCAAGTCCTTCCCATTCCAATCCTGAGACCCTTCCTATAGCATGAGATGTGATATCTCAATGCTTCTAATACCAAACCTGAGACCCTTCCTATAACATGAGATGGGAATATCCAACTCCTTCCCATTCCAATCTTGAGACCCTTCCGATAGCAGAGATGTGATATCTCAATGCTTATACCAAACCTGAGATCCTTCCTATAACATGAGATGTGATATCCAACTCCTTCCCATTCCAATCCTGAGACACTTCCTATAGCATGAGATGTGATATCTCACTGCTTATACCAAACCTGAGACCCTTCCCATAGCAGGAGATGTGATATCCAACTCCTTCCCATTCCAATCCTCAGACCCTTCCTATAGCATGAGATGTGATATCTCAATGCTTCTAATGTCAAACTTGAGACCCTACCTATAGCATGAGATGTGATATCCAAGTCCTTCCCATTCCAATCCTAAGACACTTCCTATAGCATGAGATGTGATATCTCAATGCTTCTAATACCAAACTTGAGACTCTTCCTATAACATGAGATGGGATATCCAACTCCTTCCCATTCCAATCCTGAGACCCTTTTGATAGCAGAGATGTGATATCTCAATGTTTATACCAAACCTGAGACCCTTCCTACGGCATGAGATGTCATATTCAACTCCTTCCCATTCCAATCCTGAGACCCTTCCTATAGCATGAGATTTGATATCCAACTCCTTCCCATTCCAATCCTGAGACCCTTCCTATAGCATGAGATGTGATGTCTCAATGCTTCTAATACCAAACCTGAGATCCTTCCTATAACATGAGATGTGATATCCAACTCCTTCCATTCCAATCCTGAGACCCTTCCTATAGCATGAGATGTGATATCTCAATGCTTATACCAAACCTGAGACCCTTCCTATAGCATGAGATGTGATATCCAACTCCTTCCCATTCCAATCCTGAGACCCTTCCTATAGCATGAGATGTGATATCTCAATGCTTCTAATACCAAACCTGAGATCCTTCCTCTAACATGAAATGTGAGATCCAACTCCTTCCCTTTCCAAACCTAAGAGCCTATCTATAGCATGAGATGTGATATTCAAGTCCTTCACATTCCAACCCTTAGACCCTTCCTACAGCATGCAATATGATATCTCAATGATTCCAATAACAAACCTGAGACCCTTCCTATAGCATGAGATGTGATATCTCAATGCTTATACCAAACCTGAGACCCTTCCTATAGCATGAGATGTGATATCCAACTCCTTCCCATTCCAATCCTGAGACCCTTCCTATAGCATGAGATGTGATATCTCAATGCTTCTAATACCAAACCTGAGATCCTTCCTCTAACATGAAATGTGAGATCCAACTCCTTCCCTTTCCAAACCTAAGAGCCTATCTATAGCATGAGATGTGATATCCAACTCCTTCCATTCCAATCCTGAGACCCTTCCTATAGCATGAGATGTGATATCTCAATGCTTATACCAAACCTGAGACCCTTCCTATAGCATGAGATGTGATATCCAACTCCTTCCCATTCCAATCCTGAGACCCTTCCTATAGCATGAGATGTGATATCTCAATGCTTCTAATACCAAACCTGAGATCCTTCCTCTAACATGAAATGTGAGATCCAACTCCTTCCCTTTCCAAACCTAAGAGCCTATCTATAACATGAGATGTGATATCCAACTCCTTCCCGTTCCAAACCTGAGACCCTTCCTTTAGCATGAGATGTGATATCCAGCTCCTTCCCATTCCAATCCTGAGACACTTCCGATAGCATGAGATGTGATATCTCAATGCTTCTAATATCAAAACTGAGACCCTCCCTATAGCATGATATGTGATATCTAAGTCCTTCCCATTCCAATCCTGAGACCCTTCCTATAGCATGAGATGTGATATCTCAATGCTTCTACCAAACCTGAGACCCTTCCTTTAGCATGAGATGTGATATCCAACTCCTTCCCATTCCAATCCTGAGACCCTTCCTATAGCATGAGATGTGATATCTCAATACTTCTAATACCAAACCTGAGATCCTTCCGATAACATGAGATGTGATATCTCAATACTTCTAATACCAAACCTGAGATCCATCCTATAACATGAGATGTGATATCCAACTCCTTCCCTTTCCAAACCTGAGAGCCGTTCTATTGCATGAGATGTGATATCCAGGTCCTTCCCATTCCAATCCTTAGACCCTTCCTACAGCATGCAATATGATATCTCAATGCTTATACCAAACCTGAGAACCTTCCTATGGCCTGAGATGTCATGGCCTGAGATGTCATATACAACTCCTTCCCATTCCAATCCTGAGACCCTTCCTTTAGCATGCGATGTGATATCTCAATGCTTATACCAAATCTGAGACCCTTCCTATAGCATGAGATGTGATATCCAATTCCTTCCCATTCCAATCCTGAGACCCTCCCTATAGCATGAGATGTGATATCTCAATGCTTATACCAAACCTGAGAGCCTACCTATAACATGAGATGTGATATCCAAGTCCATCCCATTCCAATCCTTAGACCCTTCCTACAGCATGCGATGTGATATCTCAATGATTCTAATACCAAACCAGAGACTCTTCCTATAACATGAGATGGGATATCCAACTCCTTCCCATTCCAATCCTGAGCCGCTTCCGATAGCAGAGATGTGATATCTCAATGCTTATACCAAACCTGAGACCCTTCCTATAACATGAGATGTGATATCCAACTCCTTCCCGTTCCAAACCTGAGACACTAACTATAGCATATGTGATATCCAACTCCTTCCCATTCCAAACATGAGACCCTTCCTATAGCAAGAAAGTAATATCCAACTCCTACCCATTCCAATCCTGAGACCCTTCCTATAGCAAGAGATGTGATATCCAAATCCTTCCCATTCCAATCCTGAGACCCTTCCTATAACATGAGATGTGATATCCAACTCCTTCCCATTCCAACCTGAGACACTTCCTAAAGCATGAGAAGGGATATCCAACTCCTTCCCAATCCAATCCTGAGACCCTTCCGATAGCAGAGATGTGATATCTCAATGCTTATACCAAACCTGAGACCCTTCCTATGGAATGAGATGTGATATCCAACTCCTTGCCATTCAAATCCTGAGACCCTTCCTATAGCATGAGAAGGGATATCCAACTCCTTCCCAATCCAATCCTGAGACCCTTCCGATAGCAGCGACGTGATATCTCAATGCTTCTACCAAACCTGAGACCCTTCCTTTAGCATGAGATGTGATATCCAAATCCTTCACATTCCAATCCTGAGACCCTTCCTATAGCATGAGATGTGATATCTCAATGCTTCTAATACCAAACCTGAGATCCTTCCTATAACATGAGATGTGATATCCAATTCCTTCCCATTCCAAACCTGAGACCCTTCCTATTGGATGAGATGTGATATCCAACTCCTTCCCATTCCAACCCTGAGACCCTTCCTATAGCATGAGATGTGATGTCTCAATGCGTCTAATACCAAACCTGAGATACTTCCTATAACATGAGATGTGATATCCAACTCCTTCCATTCCAATCCTGAGACCCGTCCTATAGCATGAGATGTGATATCTCAATGCTTATACCAAACCTGAGACCCTTCCTATAGCATGAGATGTGATATCCAACTGCTTCCCATTCCAATCCTGAGACCCTTCCTATAGCATGAGATGTGATATCTCAATGCTTCTAATACCAAACCTGAGATCCTTCCTCTAACATGAAATGTGATATCCAACTCCTTCCCTTTCCAAACCTAAGAGCCTATCTATAGCATGAGATGTGATATCCAAGTCCTTCACATTCCAACCCTTAGACCCTTCCTACAGCATGCAATATGATATCTCAATGATTCTAATAACAAACCTGAGACCCGTCCTATAACATGAGATGGGATATCCAACTCCTTCCCATTCCAATCCTGAGACACTTCCGATAGCAGAGATGTGATATCTCAATGCTTATACCAAACCTGAGACCCTTCCTATAACATGAGATGTGATATCCAAATCCTTCCCGTTCCAAACCTGAGACCCTTCCTTTAGCATGAGATGTGATATCCAGCTCCTTCCCATTCCAATCCTGAGACACTTCCGATAGCATGAGATGTGATATCTCAATGCTTCTAATATCAAAACTGAGACCCTCCCTATAGCATGATATGTGATATCTAAGTCCTTCCCATTCCAATCCTGAGACCCTCCCTATAGCATGAGATGTGATATCCAACTCCTTCCCATTCCAATCCTGAGACCCTCCCTTTAGCATGAAATGTGATATCCAACTCCTTCCTATTCCAATCCTGAGACTCTTCTGATAGCATGAGATGTGATATCTCAATGCTTCTAATACCAAACCTGAGATCCTTCCGATAGCATGAGATGTGATATCCAAATCCTTCCCCTTCCAAACCTGAGACCCTCCCTTTAGCATGAGATGTGATATCTAACTCCTTCCCATTCCATTCCTGAGACCCTTCTGATAGCATGAGATGTGATATCTCAATGCCTCTAATACCAAACCTGAGATCCTACCTCTAACATGAAATGAGATATCCAACTCTTTCCCCTTCCAAACCTGAGAGCCTTCCTATAGCATGAGATGTGATATCCAAGTCCTTCCCATTCCAATACTGAGACCCTTCCTACAGCTTGAGATGTGATATCCAACTCCTTCCCATTCCAATTCTGAGACCCTTCCTATAGCATGAGATGTGATATCTCAATGCTTATACCAAACCTGAGAGCCTACCTATAGCATGAGATGTGATATCCAAGTCCATCCCATTCCAATCCTTAGACCCTTCCTACAGCATGCGATGTGATATCTCAATGATTCTAATACCAAACCAGAGACTCTTCCTATAACATGAGATGGGATATCCAACTCCTTCCCATTCCAATTCTGAGACCCTTCCTATACTATGAGACTTGATATCTCAATGCTTCTAATACCAAACCTGAGACCCGTAATGTAACATGAGATGTGATATCCAAATCCTTCCCCTTCCAAACCTTAGACCCTTCCTTTATCATGAGATGTGATATCCAACTCCTTCCCATTCCAATCCTGAGACCCTTCCGATATCATGAGATGTGATATCTCAAAGCTTCTAATATCAAACTTGAGACCCTCCCTATAGCATGAGATGTGATATCCAAGTCCTTCCCATTCCAATCCTGAGACCCTTCCTATAGCATGAGATGTGATATCTCAATGCTTCTAATACCAAACCTGAGACCCTTCCTATAACATGAGATGGGAATATCCAACTCCTTCCCATTCCAATCTTGAGACCCTTCCGATAGCAGAGATGTGATATCTCAATGCTTATACCACACCTGAGATCCTTCCTATAACATGAGATGTGATATCCAACTCCTTCCCATTCCAATCCTGAGACACTTCCTATAGCATGAGATGTGATATCTCACTGCTTATACCAAACCTGAGACCCTTCCCATAGCAGGAGATGTGATATCCAACTCCTTCCCATTCCAATCCTCAGACCCTTCCTATAGCATGAGATGTGATATCTCAATGCTTCTAATGTCAAACTTGAGACCCTACCTATAGCATGAGATGTGATATCCAAATCCTTCCCATTCCAATCCTGAGACACTTCCTATAGCATGAGATGTGATATCTCAATGCTTCTAATACCAAACCTGAGACTCTTCCTATAACATGAGATGGGATATCCAACTCCTTCCAATTCCAATCCTGAGACCCTTTTGATAGCAGAGATGTGATATCTCAATGTTTATACCAAACCTGAGACCCTTCCTACGGCATGAGATGTCATATTCAACTCCTTCCCATTCCAATCCTGAGACCCTTCCTATAGCATGAGATTTGATATCCAACTCCTTCCCATTCCAATCCTGAAACCCTTCCTATAGCATGACATGTGATGTCTCAATGCTTCTAATACCAAACCTGAGATCCTTCCTATAACATGAGATGTGATATCCAACTCCTTCCATTCCAATCCTGAGACCCTTCCTATAGCATGAGATGTGATATCTCAATGCTTATACCAAACCTGAGACCCTTCCTATAGCATGAGATGTGATATCCAACTCCTTCCCATTCCAATCCTGAGACCCTTCCCTAATACCAAACCTGAGATCCTTCCTCTAACATGAAATGTGATATCCAACTCCTTCACTTTCCAAACCTGAGAGCCTATCTATAGCATGAGATGTGATATCCAAGTCCTTCGCATTCCAATCCTTAGACCCTTCCTACAGCATGCAATATGATATCTCAATGATTCTAATAAAAAACCTGAGACCCGTCCTATAACATGAGATGGGATATCCAACTCCTTCCCATTCCAATCCTGAGACACTTCCGATAGCAGAGATGTGATATCTCAATGTTTATACCAAACCTGAGACCCTTCCTATAACATGAGATGTGATATCCAACTCCTTCCCGTTCCAAACCTGAGACCCTTCCTTTAGCATGAGATGTGATATCCAGCTCCTTCCCATTCCAATCCTGAGACACTTCCGATAGCATGAGATGTGATATCTCAATGCTTCTAATATCAAAACTGAGACCCTCCCTATAGCATGATATGTGATATCTAAGTCCTTCCCATTCCAATCCTGAGACCCTTCCTATAGCATGAGATGTGATATCTCAATGCTTCTACCAAACCTGAGACCCTTCCTTTAGCATGAGATGTGATATCCAACTCCTTCCCATTCCAATCCTGAGACCCTTCCTATAGCATGAGATGTGATATCTAAATACTTCTAATACCAAACCTGAGATCCTTCCGATAACATGAGATGTGATATCTCAATACTTCTAATACCAAACCTGAGATCCATCCTATAACATGAGATGTGATATCCAAATCCTTCCCCTTCCAAACCTGAGACCCTCCCTTTAGCATGAGATGTGATATCCAACTCCTTCCCATTCCAATCCTGAGACCCTTCTGATAGCATAAGATATGATATCTCAATG